>NW_022279540.1:0-47384 GCF_000004075.3 Cucumis sativus | reverse complement strand
TTTCAAGCTTAAACATTTTGAAAACTTAGCACAATCATGATTGCTTATAATTTCATTAGTAAATTCATCAATAAAAACATGTTTACCAAAATGTTTCTAAATTCATTTTTGGAAATACTTTATAACTCAGTATTCTCAAATATTCAAACATCAAAGCATGCTTGAAACATTTGATAGTAAATTCATGTTTAGAAATCAACTTTAAACTCATTTTTGTCATTTATAGAGAGTAGCTTGGACCCTTGCTTATAAACTTGTTCGATCTCCTTCAGATCTAAAAATAATGAAAAATAATGGGAAATAATTCCATTTAATTCCCGTTGATCATAAAAATATCAAAACTTTGCTTAAAATTTCCAAAAACCACAAAAACAGCCCAAAGACATTAGCTTGCGTACAAAATATTGTGCAGAAGTTGGCAGGTGCGCGTAGGGCTTGCCTTGCCATGTCTCATTCTAACCTCATGTGCAGCGTGTCCACAATCACAACTTTTCAAACACGGAGCAGACTATTGTGCGACACTTGTTGTAACTCGATGAACACAGTTGTATGAAATTCGATACGATGTAGCCTCTCTATAGGTTTTAAGAGAAATTGGTTTTATTAAACATGAGAGAGAAAGGAAAGCATTGGAAACATCGTTAAAAAAACTTTGAAGACTGTCCATTGCAAAGAGAGCTTAAATTGCAAAGAGTACCATTAGTGTCGTTTTTAAGAAAATTGTTTTCTTCTAGATATTATAATCTCTTTCCTTCTAGGAATAGAAAATGAAGTAGAAGAGAATCATGAGATTCTATTAATTTATTAAATAATTAAATTAATATATATTTCAAATCTACTGATTAATTAAACATTAATCAATTAGTTAATAATTAATGAAATCGAATTTAATTAAATAATATTAAACTAAACTATTAATTAATTCTCCAATTAACTAATAACACTAAATTATTTATCTTATATTTAACTTAAATTAAATTTGAATCATATTCAAATATAAGTTTCTCTCAATAATTTTAATATGAATCCAATTCACATTAAATTAATATTTGAACTCATTCAAATATTTTATCTCTCATAAATTAATTTTGAATCATCCCCAAAGTTAAATTTATATAGTAAAGTTTGATAAACTTTATATTATAATGTATCACTATACATTATACTAATTCTCAAGTTAAATTTAAACATTTTAAATTACAACCAATACAAATAAATCTCATTACCCTTTACGAGCTAGGAAAGGGACCTAATGGACCTACAGATCAGAAGCTACAACGATCTAAGATTAATTGGCTAAACTCATTAATCAATATTTGTTAGCTTTGTGTACACTCCACTAAAGACTCACAACTGAACTCTTCTCACTAAAAATATATTGATGTGTCACGGATATAGACCAATAATAGTAAGTTAGTCCTTCACGAGTGTTTGTAACACAGTTGGACAATTTACCGCTTTACCCCTATGTTACCTCTAATCCTTAAAAACCAGTGCTCCTCTAATGAACAACTTGTTTATGGTCCTACTAATAAACAAAAACTCATCTCATGTCATAGAGAGGGTACGAGCCCTTTGTTCAAGTTTTGGAGACACCATTTAAGCTAACAATCATCTACTTACCCTAAACTAGGAAATGAGTGAATTCCATTTTGTGCAATTATAATCTCAACTCTCCACTCAGTCTTGTCCCCAAAATCACTACTACAAAAACAGGCTCTCTTGACGGTTGTAGTTTTCCTTTTTGACGTTTTTCCCAAAAACGTCAAGAAAGATGTGATTTCAAATAAAAAAACGTCAAGAATTTTTATGAAAGGCCAATTTTCAACTTTCTTGACGTTTATTAAACGTCAAGTAAGATGTACTTTTTCTTGACGTTTTTTAAAAAATCATTGATGTTTTTAAAAACTTCAAGAAATTTTAATTTGTTTTTGATGTTTTAAAAACGTCAAGAAATTTCCAAAAAAATTATTGTGTTAATATTCTTTTACAAAACGCAACGTTTCAATTAGATCACTTCCCCTTTTCTTAATTAAACCTAATTCGCCGCGACTTTGTCCCTTCTCCACCCGAAATCAAAAGCGTCGTTCACCTAACCTTCCCTTCGCGTTCATCTGTGCATTCATCTGCGTTCATCGCCGAAAAAGACTTCCCTTCGCGTTCATCAGCGTTCACCTTCATTCATTTGCCTTCATCGTCCGTCACCGTTCGTCTGCTTTGCGTTCCCTTCACCTTCGTTGATTTGCGTCCGTCTGTTCACCGTTTGAAATGTGTAAACACATTCTCTATTCGAAAACGAGTAAACACGTTCACACCGTCCTTCTGTCGCATTCCACTTTCGCTAAACCTCTATTCGTTTCCAAATCCTTCATGGTTACTCATTCATTTTCTTCCCTTTCTAAAGGTAATAATTTTCCTTTTTTCCTTTGTGATTAAAATTTGTAATTTGGAATTTAAAATTGGAATGCAAAATTAAAGAAGAGGAAATATGCCTTAGAGAATGGAAGAAAGGTTTTGCATTTTAGGCTTGAAAAGGGGGGATACAAGTTATTATAATTGTAATATATAATATTTTGAACAAGGCTACCAAGCGTGCGAATATGATTCATTGGTTAGTTTAGGGATTGGAAAGAGAAGGATTGTGGAGTTTGTGATAATATTTTGGTACACTGGAGCTGGAAACAGAGAATATTAAAAAACACATACTGTTATACACAATATTATAATAATACGAATCACTAGATTTTCTTCTTCGTTTTCTTTTTCTTCTCCTTGAATTTTTGTTATGGGTATTGTATTGAGTTTTGTGTTTTAGATTGTGAAGTATGGGGTAGCTAAACTCTTAATCCTAGGGATAGATGTAGACAAAGTTTATGAATTATTCTTTGTAATGCATCTGATTATCTGCTCTTAATCTTTTCATGTTTTTATGTGAATAATGTTCATAATATCTTAATCACAGATTAATTGTTGATTGGCCATGAACCTTAATCTTTGCATGACTAGAGTGGTTATGAACTTGGAAAGAGCTAATTAAGGATCCTTGAGGAGGTTGTTGAAAGAAGTGGACCTAAAAACTTTTGTTTGTTAATAAAAAGAAAAATGAACAGAGATTCATCTTCGTGAGGGGTCTTGATGTTTAATTTAATTTAAATTGTGTATGAATTTTTAATTACGAGCATTTTAATATGTTGCGTTTTAATCCTAGGGATAGATGTAGACAAAGAGCACTATAGCCAAGGTATAGAGTGAGGGAGATAAGGTTTATATGTCTTAGAGAATGGAAAGATGGAATTTGTGCTAAAATCATTAGTGTTCCAAATACAATTATGAATTGGGTATAGTTGCATTCCCCCTTCTGGATTGCATAGCACATAAATATACTCTCATGGATTGCATAGCACATAAATATACTATCAAAAACAATAACATAAAACACAAACTTGATTTAGTTTCATTCACACTTGTACACCAACATGTTTCAATTAATGATCATATATTAAAAATCATTTTCAAATTTGGTAATATAAAATGGAAGAAGTGAGACCTTGAGGTTTTAACCACCAATACTATCTAACTGATGAGTTTATGATTTTTGTTTCTATTGTGTTTTTTCCTTAAGCTTTAACTTGCTTTAGGGGCAAGATGGTGAAGGTCTAGTCCACAACCTTTCCCAAGAATTTAATGATGTTTGGGTTGACCCAATTATTGTTATTGGACACCGTTTTATGGTAATTGGTTGTTATGGTTTTTAAGTGTGTTTTGATATCTTGTGTTAAAAAGTAATTGCAAAAAGTCAGAAAAGTTTGTTAAAGATTAAGTGTTTTTAAGTTTGTCATTCCACTTTAATTCTCACCAGTACTTGCTGAATGGAAGCCTCTTGTCTAAGACAATTCGAGTGGAATAACTCTCGTGACTACCACAACATTTGGGAACTCACCAAATGTAAGACTATTCTTTATCCTAGCATTTGATCTCTCTCTATAATTTGGTTTGCTATCGTAAGTTTGATTAAAATAAATGCTGATAATTCAACTCCAATGTTCTTATTTTCTTAACTCTCATTCAGTCAGTTAGAATCAGAACTCATTTATTTATCTTGTCTCCATAATTTGGATTCAAAGATTCATCACAATAATCTTCTCAACAACATTCTTGAAAAGGTATTGAATTTTCAACTGTGTGACCTTTATACACAAATTTCTTCAAAGAAATTTACATTCTTTAGAGTTTAGAGCTTTGAATTCTAGTACAACTTATGAAGCTTTTGATACTTGTTATTTTTTGCTTGGTGCGGATAAAACCTTATTTACATTCTTTCTTTCCTGCATGTTCTCTTTTGATATTTGTTAGACTTTTTTGCTTGGTTGTCCTTAGTGTTTTCCTCTTTAGCTGAAATTTCTCTATCTTGAAAAAAATAGAGCTTTAAAATTCAACTTCAACTTTATTTGATACTATCTTAGTCCATACTTATTTTGGTATTTCTTTCCTTTCTCACAAACACATCTAAGAGGTTGCCTTCACAATATGGCCAAATTAACAATATGGCAACCTTTTTCATTGCAAAACATATTAGAGGTTGGTTACTTAGTTAGCCTTATTGGGTAAATAATTGACATTTAGGTACTTTTTAGTTTGTATATGCCAAATCGATATGTGAATTTTAATTGTTGCTTATTTGAAACATTGCAACCATTTGATAAAATGTTGCTATGTGAATCCATCTTAACTTGATATATTATTTTATTTTGGTTTAGGTTGTGGAATCCAAGTTTGTATTTGAAGTCAAATTCATCCAAGATCATTGAGTTTCAAAGCTTCTTTAATTAAGATTTTGTTTCTTGAACTAGAATTGTAGTCTTGTGATTTTTGGAATAGCATAGTTGGATTGGTTTTGTAATTTTGGGATTATCATATTAGGTTGGGGTTGACTGAAGTAGTGTTTTGTATATGACAATATCGAACAAACATGTAAAGTTTTCGAAATGTTCATACATATATGATTAAATGTTAATATATGTTAAAGTTTTGGAATTGTATTCGTGCATATTTATGAGATTGTTGGGCCACACTACAAAATTATAGAGACAATACAGGAACAAAAATATAAATAAATTATAATTTAAAAAAAATGAAACAAGCTTCATGTTTTTTAAATGTCATAAACAAATACATTCTTGACGGTTTTTCAATGTCATTAACAAGTAAATTCTTGACGTTTTTTAAACGTCATAAACAATTGTGTTCTTGACCGTTTTTAAATGTCATAAATTACATTCTTGATAGTTTTTAAATGTCATGAATACTCATTCACTTGACGATTTTTAACTGTCATGAATATTTGTATACTTGACGTTTATAAACTGTTAAGAATCGCTATTCTTGACGTTTTATTAACCGTCAAGAACTTTGACTTTCTTGACGCTGGCTTCAACGACGGTTTTAAAACCGTCAAGAATAGTGATTCTTGACAGTTTAAAAACGTCAAGAGAGTCTATTTTTGTAGTAGTGAATGATAAGCTTATTGAGTCGGCGATCTAGCCACTCTCACTCGTACAAATCAAAGGACAATCTCTCGCGAACAAGAGTTCATAATACACTCAAGATTAAGACTAAGTTATCTAGGTCATCCTAGTGAAATAGAAACCTAACTAGTTAATGTAGTAACACCAAGTGGTTACTATTTCACGGTCTGGTCTATTGCAATCTCATTGCATAGGATACCTTCACTCGCATGTCAACTACATGAACACATTGGATCATTGTATTTGTATCAAATACAAGGTGAGTCGTATTCATAATGTTACCAGGATAAAGGTACCCAGTCTTATCCCTATACTATAGACCCTTTAAGCTGATCTCGAACATTGATCCTTGTATGTCTCTACATAATATTCAATACTTATTAAACAGTTTAGGATGTTAGTTTATTGGATTTGAGTTATTAAGACAAAACTAATAATATAATCAATAACAATTATTACAATAATAACACTTTATTAACAATGGTCAATGGATTATATTTACAATCTACGAGTTTTAGGACATAAATTCCAACAAACTCCCACTTGGACTAAAACTCTAGTCTCTTTGGGATGTTCATAATAAAGTAATCCTCTAACATTGAAAATGGTAAAATGTACAAGTGTATTACATAGAATGTGTATATACAAATACAATAAACTAGGGCATCCTCATACCCATTACACATCTGCCACTTTTCCTAGATTACCTAATGTACATAACTCGCAGATCTAGACTTTCTAGAAGACCCTTGAACACTTTAGCCATGAGAGTCTTTGTAAATGGATTAGTAATATGCCCCACTATTATCACAATATAGAGTGATGGGGTATGTTCATGTTCGGAACAACTTCCAAATTATGCAAGAACTTCCTCAGCAAAACTGCTTCTTTTGCTGCTTCACAAGTATCAATATACTAAACTTTCATAATAGAGTGTGTAATGACGCGTGGCTCAGGCTGCTTGATCATGCTAGGACATGCTTCCTGCATGTCCGAAGCCTAAATAACCTCTTTCGCTCAAAACACACGCTCATCTCACCTTGTCATCCTGGCAATCAACCCACCCTTGGCCTTGCCTAGAAATATGATTTTTCTACCAGAAACTTAACTCGACTTTGAAGCTTAAATCAATAAGATTCCTTCTACAAACTTACTTAGAATGTCTTCACTAGCTTACCACAAAGTGTCACTAACAAATTCCAAGTATTGAGTTATGTAGCTCCAAAATACTCTAACATTGTTTAGGTTTTTTTTTTTTTTTTTTTTTTTCTGAAAATGACCTTTGAGTCTTTCTTCACTTCAATGCCTTTCTTCCTGGTAGCCTTTCTCCTGATACTACACTCAATTTAGGAGATTTTCGAAGTAGAGTTACCCAATTAACACAAGTTGATTGTTAACATAATTCGTCCAAAGTTGTACATATAGTGATCCTTGCATGCTCTTTGGTTGACACTTTTATTATCACCTCTTACGCCTATACTTGCCACTTTCCACCTCATGCAAGACACTTATTTGGCAAAACTTAGGTATCTTGTATGTTGTCCACTTGTACTCTACCGCACATCTTACCTCATATTGCTTAAGTCATCCTTGGACGCATATCCCTTTTTCTATAAGGGTTCTTTAGTAAATTCTTACTGCCAAGAATGCCTAAGACTTTTTTTTCTCGCCTAATCTCCCAAACATCCCTCAATGCCTTCAACAAACCATGCCATCTTGACTAGCATTTGGTTGAATTGCCCATTGGCCGCATGGCCTATGTCCACATAGCCCACCTCTTTGTTGCATGACATTCCTTATCCACGTTCTAACTTCTTTAGAGTTTCTTGACATTTCCTAGATGCTTAGCTTCCTTGCCTAGCGCATACCCTTGGTCATATAGCCTTGTCTTATAGAGGTTGTCTTGACACCTTTCGGCCATACCACATCTCAACCTTTGGCCACCCAACATGTCTCTTTAGAGGTTCGCTTGACACTTTTGGCCGCCTAGAGTATGCAACATGCCCTAGCTAACACTTAGCCAATTTTCGAACACCCTTTAGGCCTTTCTTTGTTACGATGACACTTTTCTTTTGTCATCTTAAAAATATTAACACATCTTCCATAACACTTCAACTAAACTATCCAATCTTAAACCATCTTTCTCCTAACATCAACCCCTAATGTCCTATTGAGTTATTTAGATGAATTAAGGATTATTGGGTATCGGGGTTTACACGCGAGATGTAAGTCTTCCTCCTTGGAATTACGTATAGTAGTGTGCGGAGGGAGAGGAATGTGATGCAGTTCTTCCTCCTCAACCCTAAGGAATTCGTCTTCGCTAACAATGCCCTTTTTATCGGGTAAGGGCTTGTTCGGTCAGGTCGTGAGGTGAAGGATGTTGTTATAATGATGAGGTATTTGGTGGTGAGAGGATAATATTAAAGGTTTTGAGGTGTCTTCTTCTTCTCTGCCATTCCATTCTTCTCCCTTACTTTATTAAAGGTTTTGAGGTGTCTCTGTTCTTCTTTATTTTGATGGAGTTTATGGTTTGGTTGAGATTCGCCTGAGAACATGCATAAGGGGTGATTGGAGAAAAGCTAAAAGCTTAGGAACCGTCGGAGGAAGGGCAGATCATTAATTGTATGTTACGCCTTCCTCTGACGGCAGCAACGTTGAGAATAGATTTAGGGATTCCCGACGTATCATTAATCGCGTGGGAATATGTTTAGGGATTTCTGACGTTTAACAAATCAGGTCAAGAATAGGGTGCTATTCCCGACGTTTTCGTTGTGCGTCAGGAGTTCTCTGTCTTTTTTAACTCCATTCTTTACATAAAAAAAACATAAAGAGAAAGAAAATGAGAGAGAGGAGGAGACCGAGAGGAAGATTGAGAAGAAGAGGGCATTGTCATCTCCATTGCCGTCCCTGTTGTCGTCCTGTCGTCGTCGCCATCGGTAAGTGGTTTAGTTTAGATATTGTTTTGTTTTAGTTAATTAGTTTTAGTATTTAGATTTCAAATTTGTTTTAGGTGTTAGATTTTAGATTTCAAATTAGTTTTAGTATTTAGATTTTGAATTAGTTGTAAGTTTTAGTATTGAAATTTAATTTCAAGTGTTGTTAGAATTTTAAATTAGTTGTAGGTTTTAGAAATTTGAATTTGAAGTGTTGAAGTTGAGATTGAAGTGTTAAAGTTGAGGTTGAAGTGTTGAAGTTGATTGAGTTTGAATTTAAAATTTTCAATTTGAATTTAGGAATTAATTGAAGTTATTTTTTTTAAAAAAATAGAGGATCTCCCGACGCATGGTTCCTAGACATCTCTCGATGCTATATTGACAACATCTTCGACGTTCATACAACGTCGGAAGATGTCTAGAAACTCTCGACGCACAACATTGTGCATCGGGAGAGGAACTCCCGATACATTTTTCCTGACTTGTGTTCCGACGTATATTAGTGCGTCAGAAAAGCCTTTTCTGACGCTTTTTATATATCTCCCAATGATTTTATGCATCGAGAGAGCCCTCATTTCTTGTAGTGTTAGACAAAGAGCTTCAATGTGGTAGAGGGGAAAGGCATGACACCTTTAGGTTTCATCAAAGGGAGGATTGAGGTTCTGATTACGGCGCTAAGGTTAACTGCGCCATCTTCTTCTTAATGCAATAAATCATCATTGTGCACTCTAGTGGGATGGTGTTGTTGTCAACCAGGCAGGCGGTTTCGTTTTCAAGTCTTAGTTCTTAATTCTTAACAACCTTTGAGTATTGATGCTCTACCCCAACCCTCATCCAAAACGATAACTAACCACAATGGTTTGGAAGTTTTTGTGAAACATCATCTATACTTTTTCTTTAATGGTCGATGAAAAAAAAGTCAGGAAAATGGTATTTCTGACCATTTTAAGTGTTACCAAAATATCACATTTGGTGTTATGGTATTGTTTTGAATATTTTTGTAAAATAGTGGATCAAGAAGTTTTACTAAGATAAAGTTTCATGTTGGACAAGAGGATAGTGGATGGGAATTAAGTTGAATGGTCCACTTTTTTTTTAAATCCTTTAAGGTTTTATGAAAACCTTTCACAATACCTTTTCATAATCATTTTGTAAAAATAATATCAAATCATTTAAATATACCAAAAAATTATTTCATTTCAAATAAACCTTTCTATGCTTAAAAAATCATTTCATTTTGTCAAGGATCCCGAATCGTTCTCTACGCTTGGTCTCATTACCTCGCGTTTAGACTACTGTATCAACAGCATCTGAGAACATACAAATTCGTCTTTGTTGCTCATACCGCTAAGCTTTATACGCTCATTTCAATGCATAAGTCAGCTTCTTATTACCATGTAGTTCGTACACTCCATAGTGGCCTTCACTCTTTATGTGCACACAAAAGTTAGCATCATCTCAAAGAAACATAATATTGAAATCATAGTCATCAAATCAAGCTTTAACATTATAAATAATGCTTGAAAACATAACTTTTCATAGAAATCTTTCTGAAACATTCTCATCTGAATTCTTCTTTCGAATCAGTAAAGAGAAATCGTAATAAAGTTTCTTAACATAAATTCTTTTGACTGAAAAGCACTCACCAAACTTTACTAAAGAAGTCCTTCTCACAACCATCTTTTCGTGTGGCTAAACCAACAACACTTTAGCATTTCAACAAAACTCTCATCATCCCCTCCTTAGTTACCTAAATTCTCCTATTTTATAGATCCCTTATACTAACTTAGTCATGCAAATCCTTAATATTTAACCTAGTCATGCTCAAATCCTTAATCTTACATGTTAACCCATGTCAAATCAGATTTGACATTTTCTTTACAAACCTTGCTCCCCACCTAACCCAAACCGTGAATAAATTCAACCACTTAACATTTCTCGTGAATAACCTTATCGCTTGATTATATTTTTATTATAAGAAACGTTCCACATGAACTAACCAACTTTTACTCGCATAAAACTCTTATCACGAACTTAAACTCCAAGGCTTCCTCGTAGACTTTTCTCCACGAAATGCTTGATTCTTCTCGCGAAGACCACCCAAAACTCCTAGTCTAACACTCAAAACTTTCATTTCTTAACTTACGCAAAGACTTTTTCGCTTCTTATCGCACAACTTCTTTCGCGAACTACACACTTATCGCAAAAAAGTATACTTAACCGTAAAAGATCTTATCACTTAATCTTTCCATGGATTTATTTGAACACCAACTTCTTAATTCTTAGCCGAATTTTACTTCCTTACTCGAATTAGAAATGGGTCGCACAACTTCCTTCGCAAACTACCCACTGAATCGCAATAACGTATACTTAACCATAAATTTTTTTATCGCTTAATCCTTTTCGTGGATTTATTCAAACGCCAAATTCTTAATACCTAGCCAAATTTACTTCATTACTCAAATTAGAAATGGGTCTCACATTTAGAGCCTATCGCTTCTTTAAGATACATGATCTTACTGATTCAGAGAAATTAACCACAGGCGTTATTAGTTTTGATGATCTGGCATTGGATTGGTACCAAGCACAAGAAGAGTTGGAAGTTTTTAAGAATTGGGCTGACCTGAAAGAACGAATGCTTGTACAGTTTCGATCAATTCGAGAAGGAACTTTGGTTGGAAGATTTTTCTCAATCAAACAGAAAATGAATGTAGAAGACTACCGCAACCGATTTGATCGATATTTAGCTCTAGTAGCATTTCTTCAAACGGTAGTGTTAGAGGAGACTTTGATGATTGGGCTTAGCCCATGAATAAAAATGGAAGTGGAAACTGTGGAACCGATTGGGTTGGCCCAGATGATGAAATTTGCGTTGAAGATTGAGAATAAGGAACTAGTGAGAAAAGAGTGTGGGTTGAGCAGTGCATTTCATGTAAAACTGCAACTCACCCTATCTATTGTGGAAAACAACAATACAATGATGACTAAGGAAGAAACCAGCAATGGAAAGTCTACTGATGAGAGCTATCACCCTGAAGGGAGTTACTGATAGAACTAAGACATGCACAACAGAAAAAGAATCGAAATTCTACCCTAATTGGGCTTAATTAACGAGACTAAACCAAAAAATAAGGTTTTTAGAATACTTACATTTGAAGCTGCGTTTTATTCGAACAACCACTAAGTTTGACTTAGTATCCTCTAGACTCATAATCGAGTTGTGGGACCCGTTGGATGAAAGAACCGGACGAGAGAAATAGATGAAAAAAATGGGCGTGGTAAATTTTCTTTTTTTTTTTTAAGTAAATAAGAAAAAGAAATTCCATTTGGTGTGAAAGCCCAAATTTAATAGGAAAATGAAAGGGAATTCCTTGGAAAGTTGGTTTGTGTGTCATTAAAAGTCAAGGTGGAAAACAAAGTACAACATATGGCTAAATGTGAGAGTAGGCGTGCAAGTATAATAAATACCTACCAAGATGTTTATTAATAACATGTGTTTGATACATAATTACAACACTTTGACCAAACAACCAATGCTTAACTATTTTCAAAACGTCTGGTCATCTCGCTGCAAATCCTTCAACCTTCTTCTCTACTTGGCCTAAACACCTCATCTTGGAAGATGAATTTTTGAAAGAATGTCTAAAAGACTAAGGTTTTATGAAATCCTTTTCGCAATACCTTTTCATAAACATCATTTCGCATAAACAACATCAAATAATTTTATCTCGCATAAACCTTTCTTTATCCTTAACATACTCATAACATAACAATTTCACATAAACACACATTAGTTAACATTCATTCCTTTCACCAATGATTTTGAATCGTTCTCTACACTTTGATGTAGAACATCTCCCTTCTTGATGTTTCTTGAGTTTTATCCTAGAGGAGTGGTTTGAATTACCATTTTTATAGTTTAGGATTAGTTATTTGAATTACCAATTTTGTATCTTGAGTTAGTTATAACTAACTCAACTCCAAGTTAAACTAACTCAACCCCAAGTTAGTTTAACAACTCTCGTAATCTCCAGCCTATAAAAAAGCTTCTCATTTTCATTAATAAGACATAAAAAAAAAGAGGCATTATACATAAAGATTTCTAGCTTTGCAATTACTGCATCAATTGGTATCAGAGTGTGATCCTAGCTCACTCTTCCCTAAAAAAACTTGGATCCTACCACTCTTATCCATGGACGCAGAAGCCTCCTTCAACCAAGGCTTGCAGTTGGTAGAACAAGCTATTGAAGAACTTCGAAAAGGGCAGTCGGATATACAGCAATCGTTAGTAGAATTAACAAACCTTTTTACCCGATTTCATGTCCAACCTTTAGAAGAAGCAATTCATCCCCAAGAAACCAATTGCAGCAAACCAAGAAAGACAAGAAAGACCAAGAAACCCAATTGCAGCAAACCAAGAAAGACAAGAAAGACCAATAAACCCTGTTGTAAACCAAGAACTACTAAGAAATCAACCTATTCACATCCACAATAATCGATTGTATGGAAACAACGTACTTGGAAATTTCTTAAACGATTCTGACTCTTTCGATGAAGACAACTTGCTGAACATTCATCAAGAACCTCAACAAAGGTTTGGACTTCGACCATACTTTCAAGAAGATCAAGAAATACGTATGAAAGTGGATCTCCCTACCTTCAATGGTCGAATGGACGTGGAGAAGTTTCTTGATTGGATCAAGAACGTAGAAATTTTTTTCGACTATGCCAATACACCCGAACACAAGAAGGTTCGATTAGTTGCTCTCAAACTTCAAGGTGGCGCAAGCGCTTGGTGGGATCAATTACAAAACAATAGACGATTATTCGGTAAACAATCTAAAGATTAGCTGAATATCTTATAAAAAGATGTTGTCGTAGGCTTAGTGGTGACAGGTGAGAAAGTAAGCTGTATCTTTTATGACTCTTAAACGTTGAAGTCAATCAATGAGTTCCAAATGCAATATTGGAAGTTTTCTTAAATATTTTGATGCTTTTGCATGTTGTGAAAGAACTTGGTTAGATGTGAGAAAGGGGTTTATGAGATTAGTTACTTACTATTCCCTTTTTCACTGTCATTGCTACTCCGTAGACATGCTATGGGCTCGTGTTTCTGTAGAATATAATTCAGATGCTCTTTCTCTAGAATATAATTTATGTGCTTTCTCTACAAATTTGAAGTAATTTCTACTGCTTTTGCTAATATTCTCTAAAGCTTATTCAAAATGTAGTTGTTTAATGACTGTTCAGATTTAAAATATATTATAGAGTTAAATTTAACACAGTTAATCAGCTTAAGCATTTGACTCTGGTGTTCTTAAGATATAAATTCAAATCCCTATAATTTTATCATGTTGATCTTTTCAATCTTCTCACATACCGTCTTCATTTCATAATCTTGCCTACTAGCTGTGTATCATCAATGAAATTACCATAGGAGTCCACATGTGGTAATTATGGATCTAGCACGATATACTGCGTATCATGTTGTTGGAGATCAGTTTAAATGATTAACCAGTCTATTGGTGGTTTGAGTCTTTTCTTTTGAATCTATAGGTTGTTCAATGGTCTAATATTAACTGTGTTTAGATTTATGGTAATTTTCATTCTTTTACAGCCTTAATAACCAAGAAAAGGTGTGCTTTGATAATCTTTTCTTTCTCTTCAGCATGTTGGTAATGTAGAAAGATTACATGTATACTATGCCCATGGACTAGATAGCCCAACCTTTGTTCGCCGGTGTTATTGGCTCCTAGATAAGTATGTTATGGTTGAAAGAAAATTGTTAAATTGCTTGCTACCAGTTGTTTCAGTGGGGTCTATCCCCATCATGCCACAAGCAAAGAAAAATGAAATTAGACAGTGGCAGTATATCGTGTTCTACTTATATAATTTATGACTTTCTTCTGCTTTTTGTTCAGGACCTTTGAACACATTGTCCTTGTTCATTACCGTGAAACACAAGAGGTTAGGTTCAACACAATGCATCTGCAGTTACTAAAATATTATCTTGAGACAAACTTTTATCATTTGGACTACTACATCTATTTAAGATTTGCTGATTTTTCCTCCATGGTTGCAATATTAGAACTTCATCCAAAATAATGTTGTCATGTGTGTCTTTAAATTTTTACTGGCAGTCTGGCACCATATAGATCTAGTAGTTGTGCATGCAGTCTTCCTCTCTATCCTCCATTGAAAAACTCGATAATTATCTATTTGTGTTTTATTTTGATGATTTAATCCAACATTTATTATGGATAAAGTCAGCCATAAAATACATATGTTTACTACTGCTCTTTGTACATTTTAAATACTAGATTTCTTGATGATTGTTGTCTTTAAGTTGCTCTTAATGTTGTTGCATATCGAGAAAATGCACTGGTAATTTTTGTTCCAATTTTATCACTGCTTTTAACTAAATCTTCAAAAATCAAGGCACCACCTGGATGTAGAGTGCTATATGGTGATTCAAGTGTGAGAGTTCTTTCTTCTGCTATCCATAAATTTATGGAATGGAAAGGCAATGATCATGAACTATTTTTGTCAGATAAACACAGTGTTCATATGCTTCAACTCTGTGGTGCTTCACAGCACACGGATAAAACTTCCAAACATTCTGCACCCAATATTACCATAAATGCATTTGGACACTTCATTAACAACTTCTTACAATTAGCCTTTCTATATTGAAAATAATTCATTGTCTTAACTTCATGTTGCTGCTAGTTTCAAAATTTTGCATCCACATCGTTGAACTCAAATTCTGGTTCTGTCTCTAACCCATCAACTCTGTGGCTTTTATCGGAGGAACTTGATTCCAAGGCTACTCATGTTTATTCTCTTGGTGAAAATGAATTGTTAGGTGATACTGGCCGAACCTGTCAAAAATAAATGAGTCATAGTTTGTTTGATCATTCATTTTATAATATTTCTTCTTTATATTTAATTAGTTGTTTAATTTCTTAAAAAAAGAATTCTGGTTTATTTATAGTATATTTGGTAGTATGCATGCGCTCAGCTCCTTTAATGCATGTCTCTTACAGTATATTTGGTAGTCTTTTATAATGTTACACCCTTTTTTTTAATTCCTAAAACCTTTTAACTTTCCAAATTTTCATTCATTCTTTTAGAAAAATTATTTTCATTATTTTTTTATGGTTACAAAACCGTCCATTAACTACATTAATTAGACAATTCACTCCAATAATAATATAAATAACTTTTTTGGATGTAAGGTCTTTTCTCATTCTACAAATTTAATTTACTATATAAAGGTTATTATGCTAATTGAAAAATAATATTTCTCTCAAGTATGCAATGACAGAAAATTAGGTTATAAATATAAAAAAAATATATATTTTTAGGTATTGATAATTTTTTTTAAAATTATATTTTAAATTTTTAATACAACCTTGCATTTGGGGATTCAACATGTTGGTTACTTGTCGAACCAAAAAAAGATAAATTCGTGGTGAAAACTCTTTAAAAGCCCAATTCGTGGAAGGAAAAATTGAAGTGTGGCGTTGAGTTATTTTGTTGTTGAAGAAGATTAGTAAAAAACCCACAGCATTAAAACTTCTTTTGTTTTCTTTAAGTATATTTTTAGATTGGCAACGTATTTTCTATTTGGGTTTTGTTAGGGTTTCTCTTGTTTATTCCAAGATATGCATGGATAGTTCATGTTCGACTATTTGGAAAGAGGGATTTATGTAGCACGGGTATTATATTCTGGTTTTGGAAGTGTCGAGATAAATTAAAGGACTTTTTTAATCTTCTTCAAACAAAACCTATACGAAGGCGAAGAATAATTTGTGCTTGTATTTTAGTCGGAATAAGAAGAAACATGAAGAGAATGCCCACGAGGAAAATGACCATGAGAAAAAGTTGTGTATTCCTCCATCCATAACTGAGCTCTCTAATGTGTATTCCTCCCTCCATAACTGGCTTACTTTTGACTGTTTGGATAGAAAGAAGAATCCTTCGAAAGCCCTAGACTTGTCTCTACCGGCATTCGAAAATGCCAAGTTCTCTCTGAGGATCTCTAACTTCTGCCGTGTTCACCGTCCGTCCCGTCCGCGTTCACACGCACGTTTGCGTTCACCGCGTTCACCACGTCCGAGTTTTATCTAATATATTTTCCAAATCTTAAAGAAGAACTTTTGATTTCATTGGAGTTTATCATTAGAGGCATTACTATATTGGCTGCCTCTCAGTGGGCGATAGGTTTTCCAATGGTCATTTGAGACTGGTTGATAATAGCAAAAGTTAGAGCTTGAGAAGAAGGAGCGAAGAAAGTAGTGAAGACAAAAGAAGAAAGAAAGCTGAGTGAAAAACGAAAACTGGCAAGGTAGAGATGTGACATGAAAATGATGATGAGAAGTGAAGGAGGCACGACACAATACTGGTACACAATAACAAAGCCTTGATAATTAAAAAAAGGATGGTGCCAAGAAAATTTAAATACAAAAAAAATGAAGGTTCTTGCAAGTGTATTGAGTGAATGGGAGAAAGAAAGGATAAAAAAGGTAGAAAGAGAGAAAGAGAAGTCAAGGGTAGAGATACATAGCTTTGTATATAGAAACTTTATGTTTATACTCCATTATACGTTGTGGAGAATATAACATCCTGATATGTTTGATTCAATTTGAATGATGCAATTATTTATTTTTCTGGCAATAATTCTACTTCTAGAACCTAAATTTTGAAAGCCTACTAATTTTTCAGAATTAATTCGAGACTCCACTTTTGCTCCCCTTCCTACCTACGGTTACTTTTTGCTTAAACTTTAAAAGTTGTTTGAAAAATTTTGCTGAAACTTGTAAAATTTGTTTGAAGTTCGTATATCTCTCACATATTGCAAGGTTTCTTAATTATTTTATTGAATTTCCTACATAAATGCATTCAATGAGTTGACATAAATGCATTTTGCTATCAAGAGAGTATACCATACATGCATGTGTAGGACTTTTATCCCTTATATTTTATAATTTGTCTTACTACTGTTATTGACTGATATACCAATATACATGTGTAAAGTATTGATCCTATAATTAATATTAAATTTATTACATTCACTCATCAATTTAAGTTTTTTTAGTCAATGTATGTTCATGATGTACCATGGTCATATCATAATAGAATAGATCCAAGATTATATATGTTCAAACCAACTGGTGATTTAATTATCAAAAGATATTATGATTTTGTCCAGTTTTTTTTTCAGTCACTACTAGAAAAATGGATTTTAATCAAGACATTTGTGTCTTGAAAAATAAAAGAAAAAAGAGGTGGGATGAGGTACATTGTGTTGTTGAAAATAAAAATATGGATTATTTCTTAAAACAATCATATTGACACAATTTAATTTATTTCAAAACAATTTTTGCGTCATTAATTAACAATTTTTTTGTCATTAAAAAAATTTTCAAATGAAAAAACCTCAAATTTCAAAAAAGTTCGAAGTGGGCTACTGAGTCGTTATGAAGAACCCTTGCCCTCCAATTTTTTGCCACTTGCCGTCGTCGATTCCACACTCCAACCACTGTTGTCGTTGCTGCCACAACAAGCCTTCGCCGTCAACCCCACCAATCTAGCCACTTTCGTCGAATAAATTTATTTAGAAATATAAGTTTTAATGACACTTGAAATCAAGAAAAAGGGATATGAGGGAATAAAATGTGTCGTTAAAAATAAAAATACAAAATTTTTTGTGACATGACAAATTGAGTTTCTCTTGACAAAATTTTCGCATTGTAAATAATGGCATAAATTATGTGTCATTAAAAATTACCCTAATAAAAAATCAATGTTTTCCTTCAATCATACGCTTTTTGATTTAAAACAAATAATTTGAAGCTTTCATCCCACTTGTGAACAATGACCGAAAAAAACCTTACTTCATCCCACATCGTCACTGTCTTTAGCTCTCTCGCAAATGCTCTCTGGCGACGTTCCCCCCTCTCTCGCAAATGCTCTCTGGCGACGTTCCCCCCTCTCTCGCAAATACTCTTCACGACTTTTCCTCTCTCTCAAAATTAAGCTCTTCACCCACCGTTTGAAGGAACTCACCAAATTTGCAAGTAATTGAAGAATTTGTGGTCCATGAGATCGATTAAGTCCATTTATGAGTTAGTTTGATTAGATTATGTCACATATACATGTATTACAATTAAGGGACACTTGCGAAAATGGCAAAATAAGTTATAATAATTAAGTCCATAGACCACATACTTTATTATTTGAGAAAGTGACAAAAACAAAGACGAACTGTAACGACCCAACTTTTCTAGGTAAGTCGAGGTCGTTAATTTTTGACAAAAGACTTTGGTTGATACAAAATGAAATGTAAGCCAATTGAAAAACAACTTTAAGTCAGGCCTGATTTTCAAATATTCCAAAAACTTAAAAAAAGTACTATTTACAAATAAAAGTTTGTAAGCTAAGTTTCAATACAACGTCTTAAACCTAAAAAAAACAATAAGCGGAAGCAAAATAACACATTTCCTATGGCAATCACACTTCCACTTCCTTCCTGCCCCTCGCCGGTTTGCCGCCTTTATTACCTTTGCCTGAAAATTAAACATAAAAAGGGTGAGTATAAAAATACCCAGTAAGAGACCCCATATGTAAATTCCACAACTTACCCAAGAAGTGGAAAATCAAGTCCACTTCAACCTTTTGGAAAATCAAGGATTCGCTCACTGAATCAAGATGTACCTTCAAGAATTAAGCATTTCGCCAACAATTAAATCCAATGGCAGCATTCAACAAAAACCAAGAAACCAACAAAAACCATAACTTGTTCTTACCCAAATATGAGCCCAATGGTTCACGGCGAGGCAAAAATGACAATCAAGAACGAATCAATCGGCTGTAAATAGAGCAACATTGAATGCGACTCAACTGGAAAAGAAAATCGGCTTCAAATCGTAACTCCGTCTTACAACGAGCAGACGAAGTCGATTTGATAGGGTAATTTGGGAGAGATCGGCTTGGATCCGTGTATGACTTCATGAGATGTATGCGTCGACGGCTTCACGGAGGTGAAGACAGACGCGGTCGGAGAGTCGCGCGGCAGTGCAGAAAACGGAGGAGAAAGGAACGGGCGGCGGCTGGGCTTGGCTTCGATGGAGACAGAGATTGCACAGCAGGTCTTCACGAACGGAGAGGAAAGGAATGGGCACGGCGACGCAGATCTGGACGACGATTTGCTTTCCGAGGGAGGCACGACGGTTGTGAGCGGAGAGGCACGGCGGTTGTGAGCGAATGGGCGCGGCGGTTTCGATCCGAAGGAGAAAAGGAAGACGACCGAAAAGAAGAAGAAGAAACGACCGACAGCTTGTGTGGCCGACTGGGTGAATGGAGAAGAGAGGGATGTGCGGCTGCTAGGGTACGGGAAGGAGAAAGGAATGGAGGACGCACGGGAGGAAGAAGGAAGGAAAAATTTCCTTTTTCTTTTCTTTTATTTAAATAATAAAAATAAAACTAAAATATAAATAAATATATATATAATAAAATTTCTTTTTTCTTTTCTTTTATTTAAACTAAATAATAAAACTAAAAATATAAATAAATATATATATAATTATATTATCACATTTTCAAATCTTCTTTCTGTTGGAATTTTTTGTCCTAAAACTCGTAGTTTGTAAATCATATTCTGTTCAATAAAGTTGTTATTGAGAAATTAAATATTATAATCTTAAATCCAATAAATCAAGTTCCAAGGCTATTTTTGAATAAACTTGAACTTTATGTGTAAACATAAACGTGGATCAAGTTCGAGTATATAGCCTAAATAGTCTATAGTATATGAAATAAAGGTTGGGCGCCTTATTTAGAGAAACTATGGATGCGGCCCACTTTGTAGTACAAACGAAGTGATCCTAATCGTTCATGTAGAGACATGAAAGTGGGGGCATCCTATGTAAAATGTTTACATAAGACTGAACCATGAATTAGTCATTTTTACGTTATAACACCGTTCACTGTTTAAAACTGAATATCTCAATTATTGATGACCTAGGTAACTTAGTCTTAATCCTGAGTTAACTATGAACTTCTGTTCACATGAGATTATCCTTAGATCTGCATAGGTGAGGGCAGCTCATCAGCGTTGGCCCAATAAGCCTCCCATTTCAGGGGTAAGATCGGGTGGATAGCTGGGAACATAGGGTACAAGATGGAATTCACTCCTACCCGCTTTAAGGTTAGTAGATAGGTTGCTCTCTTAAGCACTGAATCCAAGTCTTGAACAAGGGGCCCCACCCTCTCATTGGCCCGAGAGGGATTAAGTTTATAGGTTGAACCTTAAACCAATTGTTCAATAGTGGATTAGTGGGACTTAAGGAGCAAGATGTAATCTTAGGGGTAAAACGATATTTTGACCGAGCCAAGGTTACGAGCAACCTGTGAAGGATTAACTTACTGATTATGGTTTTATCAAATGGACACAAATATATCTATAGTGAGGGGAGTGCAACTACGGGACTTTAGTGGAATGACCTGTTAGTTAACGAATGTTGATTAACTCGGTTTAAAAGAGTTTAGCTAGTTAATCTTGAATCGTTGGAGCCCATGATCTATAGGTCCATTAGGTTCCTCTGCTAGCTCATATGGATTAAACTTAGAACAGTGTGATGAAATAAGTCGAATTGTTCGAATTGGGAGAAGAAAGGCAAACCGACATATACAGTGATATAGTCGTCGGTCTTCTAATTAGAAATAGAGCTTTATGTTTTACATACTATAAGTATGAATGCGGATTCATACTAAGAAGCTCGGAATTGGTCAAAAATAGTAAAAAGTCAAAATGTTGACTTTTGACTTTGAAAAGTCAAACTTTGACCGGCCTTATATTCAAATGTGATTTGAATTTTGGAAAAATGAATGCGGATTCATGCTCGGGAGGTTGGAATTAGTCAAGACGGACAAAATGGTAAAAAGTCAAAATATTGACTTTTGACTTAGAAAAGTCAAAGTTTGACTTTTGACTAGAAATATCTAATGACCATTTTACCCTTGGACTAAGTTAGTGGGAAAATCCAACATTTTGTTGGATAATCCCACTAACTCTTAGTGGGATATGTGGCTATATGAGATATAGACACCTAGCCCACTAAGTTCCACTAATTGTTAGTGGAACATTAGGTGTTGAGATTTGGCAAATGAATTGCATGCATTTTTGCATGTAATTAGGCTATAAATAGAGGTGTTTTCAAATGTTGAAGGACTTTTGCCTCTTTTATCATTTTCATCATCTCAACAAAAGAAAAAAGAAAGCTTCCAATCTCATTTTATCTCCATTACTTTCTACACCAAAATTGGGTCCCACAACCCGGTTCTTTGTCTAGAGGATAGCAGTTGAGTACTAGTGGTGGTCTCGGGTAGAATTGGTAAGAAGACATCAAACCTTTTGAAAGCTTCAAAGGTAATACTTCTTAAAACCCTAATTTGATTAGTTTATGGTTACATGTTAATTGTGGCAATTAGGGTAGAAATTCGATTCTTTTTCCGCTGTGCATGACTTAGTTCTATCATGTGGTATCAGAGCATGCTTCATTTTTACCCAATTGCATGTGGTGGGTTCATATTTATTAGATAAATTTTGGTTTGAACTAAAATGGATATATTATGATTTTGGCTCTAGATTAAGTGTTTTTGTTCTAATTATTGTAATTAGCCTTGTTAATGGCTTATTTTTATTGTTGCAAAGTGTTTGTAATTTTTTAAAAAAATAAAAAAAGTCATTAGAGTTGAAGCTAGGCTGTAATTGGTTCAACCGGGTGAGAGAATTGAAAAAAAAAGAAAAGAAGGTCACAGACCCGAAAACCCGGCCTTGACCCGCTTCGCGACCCGCACGCGCCCGCGCGCGCCCGCGCGCGCCCTCCTGCGCCGCACGCGCCCGCGCGCCCTCCTCGCCCGCGCGCCCGCATGCGCCCGCGCGCCTGCCTTCGCCGCGCGCCGACACCGTGTGCGCCTGGCCGGTTCAAGCCAATAAATTTGGTTTTTGGGCCGGTTCAAGCGTTTCGGTTTGTGGGTTTGGTTTTTTCAGCCGGTTCGAAGTTTTTGGGAGTGGTTCTGTACTACACCAAATTAATTATGTAATAATTTAGTACTTAGCTTAATTTAGGAGCCAAAAATCAGTCCATTTTAGGGTGTTTTTTTTTATTTATGCATGTGATGTATGATTAAATTACTTTAAATTTGTATGTGCATTTTGAATGTCATATAGATTTAAAATCCCACCATAGGTTAACATGTTCATGCATTAAAATGTATGATATAAAGGTTATATTGTATTGTATGCATGTTAATTGATTAATATGGAAATTAATTAATATGATTAATTAATTATTTAATTAATTAAGTTATTCTTGATTAAATATGATTTAATCAAATTAATTAATTATTGTTTGATTTAATTTAATTAAATATGATTTAATTAAAGTTAAATAAATTAAAATCCATATTAATTGATTGTTTTTATAAGTTATATATTGATAAAATGATTGATTAAGTTTAAAAGTTTTTATAAGTGTTATAAAATAAATTAGACTTTTAAAATCAATAACAAAGATTAAATGCATGCTCACTTAGGTTAAACATATCTTCCATTTTTCATAGAAATAGGTCGATATCTTGTAAAACTGGTTACAAAAGGCTCACCTGGTTCAATCTTGTCAACAAGTCAGATAAGATGACTAAGGTTGGAGGTTCTTAAGTTGACGGTTTACGGAACACCTCCTACCTGGAGATCGTAATCAGTTCTTGAGCCTAGTTAACCTAGTTTTATGAGCATTCGTGAGAGGTGTGAGGTAATAAAAATGGTTTTTCACCTAGACATCATAGGTTAAAATCCTGTATAATGTTATATACTTGGATGTTTTATCTAGACTTAAGATTTGTTTAAGTTAGCCTAAATATAAATCTTGAAGCTTGGATTACCCTATTTTTTTCTTTAGAACACTTCAACTAGAGAAAAATAATGTATTTTAGCTCTAGTGTCCCTAAGAGTTCACACCGTGAGGTCCATGCAGGGCTTTGTGCCGTGCATAGGAGCGGCCTCCCTTCGGAGAGTGTTTGCATGGATCAAAATCAAGGTGAATAGGGGAAGTAGTTCATAGTAAGTGGGTGAGGGATTTGTGGCAGCACATCCCACGGTCTCTTCCATTAGGTCGCACCGTGAGATTTCTATAATATGCCTGCTTGTCTGCCCTGGAGCGACGTTCCCTTCGGAGGGTTGTATTATAGGATTCGGAACACCGCGAACTCCAAATCTGGATAGGTTTTCTTAGATTAGTTTTCATAAATGATTCTAATCTATGAAATCTGAAAATGGTGGGTAACACTTACAAGAATTACTAAGTTGTTAGTATATTCTTGACTAAAGTAGCGATAACTAAGTGCTATAAAGAATAAAGAGTTATTCTAGAGATAGCATCTAGTCAAGATTGTCTTGGTTCAAAGGAGGAATAATCAACTACCCTTCGGAGAAGGTTGTTCTAAACCTTTGAAATATTGTTGCAAAATACAAATAATGAAAGGGTACATTATTAGTAATTGCTAAATTAGATTGGATATTTTTTATGATTATAGTTTTTTCCTAAAAGAATATGTTTGTTTTTCAGCATGAATAGCTCAATAGTTCAACTTTTAGCTTCCGAAAAACTTAATGGCGATAATTATGCGGCTTGGAAATCAAATCTTAACACAATACTAGTGGTTGACGATTTAAGATTTGTCTTAACTGAGGAATGTCCTCAAAACCCTGCCTCTAATGATAACCGAACTAGTCGGGATGCATATGATCGATGGATAAAAGCTAATGAAAAAGCCCGTGTCTACATTCTTGCCAGCATGTCTGATGTATTGGCAAAGAAACATGAATCCTTAGCCACGGCTAAAGAGATTATGGATTCATTAAGGGGAATGTTTGGGCAACCAGAATTGTCCTTAAGACACGAGGCAGTCAAATACATTTACACTAAGCGTATGAAGGAAGGGACCTCTGTTAGAGAACATGTTCTGGACATGATGATGCACTTCAACATCGCTGAAGTGAATGGTGGTCCCATCGAAGAGGTTAATCAAGTTAGTTTTATCTTAGAGTCTCTTCCGAAGAGCTTCATTCCATTCCAAACGAATGCGTCTTTGAACAAGATAGAATTTAACTTGACAACCCTTCTGAATGAACTCCAGCGATTCCAAAACCTTACTATGGGTAAAGGAAAACAAGTGGAAGCAAATGTTGCTACCACAAAAAGAAAATTTATAAGAGGATCGTCCTCTAAAACCAAAGCTGGACCCTCAAAACCTAATGCTCAAATAAAAAAGAAGGGAAAGGGAAAGACTCCCAAACAGAACAAGGGTAAGAAAGGTGCAGAAAAAGGTAAGTGTTACCATTGTGGCCAAAACGGGCACTGGTTAAGAAACTGCCCAAAATACCTTGCAGAAAAAAAGGCAGAGAAGGAAACACAAGGTAAATATGATTTACTAGTTGTAGAAACATGTTTAGTGGAATATGAAAATTGTACCTGGATACTAGATTCAGGAGCCACTAAACCATATTTGCTTCTCATTTCAGGAAAATAGTTCTTGAAAAAGCTTTCAGAAGGCGAGATCACTCTCAAGGTTGGAACAGGAGAGATGGTCTCAACTTCAGCAGTGGGAGATTTAAAGTTGTTTTTTAGAGATAGATATGTCATACTTAAGAATGTCTTATATGTACCTCAAATGAAAAGAAATTTAATATCTATCTCTTGTATTTTGGAACAAATGTATAGAATATCTTTTGAAATTAATGAAGCGTTCGTTTTCTATAAAGGTATTCTAGTTTGTTCTGCTATACTTGAAGACAACTTATATAAGTTAAGACCAACCAGAGCAAATTTTGTCTTAAAATACTGAAATATTCAGAACAGCTGAAACTCAGAATAAAAGACAAAAAGTTTCTTCTAATGCCTATTTATGGCACTTAAGACTTGGTCACATAAATCTCAATAGGATTGGGAGATTGTTAAAAGTGGGCTTCTAAGTCAGTTAGAAAATAATACTTTACCTCTTTGTGAATCTTGTCTTGAAGGAAAAATGACCAAGAGATCTTTTACTGGAAAAGGTCTAAGAGCCAAAGACCCTTAGAGCTCGTACATTCGGACCTTTGTGGACCAATGAATGTCAAAGCTCGAGGTGGATATGAATATTTCATTAGCTTCATTGATGATTATTCAAGGTATGGTCATATTTACCTAATACATCATAAGTCTAATAGTCTTGAAAAGTTCAAAGAATATAAGGCTGAAGTAGAAAAGAATTAGGTAAAACAATAAAAATACTTCGATCAGATCGAGGTGGAGAGTATATGGACTTACGATTCCGAGACTATTTAATAGAAAATGGAATCCAGTCACAACTCTCTGCACCTAGTACACCTCAACAGAACGGTGTATCAGAAAGAAGAAACTGGACCTTGTTAGACATGGTTCGCTCTATGATGAGTTTTTCTCAGATGTCAGATTCTTTTTTGGGATATGCTTTAGAAACAGCTGCTTATATTTTGAATAATGTTCCCTCTAAAAGTGTTTCAGAAACACCTTATGAGCTATGGAAAGGGCGTAAAGGAAGTTTACGTCATTTTAGAATTTGGGGTTGTCCAGCACACGTGTTGGTACAAAATCCTAAGAAATTGGAACATCGTTCAAAATTATGCTTTTTCATAGGTTATCCAAAAGAATCAAGAGGTGGTTTGTTTTATGATCCTCAAGAAAATAAAATATTTGTGTCAACAAATGCCACATTCTTAGAGGAAGACCACATCAGGGATCATCAACCTCGTAGTAAACTAGTATTAAAAGAAATTTCCAAAAGTGCTATAGATAAACCTAGTTCATCCACTAAGGTAGTTGATAAGACTAGGAAATCTGGTCAATCACATCCTTCTCAACAGTTGAGAGAGCCTCGACGTAGTGGGAGGGTTGTTCATCAGCCTGATCGCTATTTGGGTTTAATTGAAACTCAAGTCGTCATACCTGACGATGGCATAGAGGATCCATTAACCTATAAACAGGCAATGAAAGATGTAGATCGTGACCAATGAATCAAAGCCATGGACCTCGAAATGAAGTCTATGTACTTTAATTCTGTCTGGACTCTAGTAGATCAACCAAATGACGTAAAACCTATTGGTTGTAAATGGATCTACAAGAGAAAACGAGACCATGCCGGTAAAGTACAGACTTTTAAGGCTCGACTTGTGGCAAAGGGTTATACCTAGAGAGAGGGAGTAGACTATGAGGAAACTTTCTCTCCCGTTGTCATGTTAAAGTCAATTAGAATACTCTTATCCATCGCCACTTTTTATGATTATGAAATTTGGCAGATGGATGTCAAGACAGCTTTTTTGAATGGTAATCTTGAAGAGAGTATCTATATGTCTCAACCAGAGGGGTTTATAGAACAAGATCAAGAACAAAAGGTTTGTAAGCTTAAAAAAATCCATTTATGGATTAAAGCAAGCTTCTAGATCCTGTAATATAAAATTTGATACTGCGATCAAATCTTATGGCTTTGAACAAAATGTTGACGAGCCTTGTATTTACAAAAAGGTCGTCAATTCCATTATAGCATTTTTAGTCTTATATGTAGATGATATTCTACTTATTGGAAATGACGTAGGATATCTTACTGATATCAAGAAATGGCTAGCTATGCAATTTCAAATGAAAGATCTGGGAGATGCTCAATACGTTCTCGGAATCCAAATTGTTCGAAACCGTAAGAACAAAACACTAGCCATGTCTCAAGCATCTTACATAGACAAAATGTTGTCTAGATATAAAATGCAGGAATTCCAAAAAAGGGTCTCTGCTGCCGTACAGATATGGAATTCATTTGTCAAAGGAACAATGTCCTAAGACACCTCAAGAAGTTGAGGATATGAGAAATATTCCCTATGCTTCCGCTATTGGAAGTTTAATGTATGCAATGTTATGTACTAGACCTGACATTTGCTACTCAGTAGGGATGGTCAGTAGGTATCAATCCAATCCTGGACGTGATCACTGGACAGTCGTTAAAAATATTCTAAAATATCTTCGAAGAACAAAAGACTACATGCTCATGTATGGTACAAAGGATCTGATCCTTATTGGATACACTGATTTAGATTTCCAAACTGATAAAGATGCTAGAAAGTCTAAATCAGGATCAGTATTTACTCTAAATGGAGGAGCAGTAGTTTGGAGAAGCATAAAGCAAACTTGTATAGCTGATTCCACAATGGAAGCTAGTCATTTTACAAAAGCCCTCACGGCTAAAGTGTTTGAGGGTCACCTACACAGTTTAGGTCTACGATGTTTGTAAATAGGACAAGTGGGAGACTTATTGGCCATGTGCCCTAGTTTCATATATATTCTCTCACACCACACCTCATACCACTAGGAATTTTAGTCCAAGTGGGAGTTTGTTGGAATTTTTTGTCCTAAAACTCGTAGTTTGTAAATCATATTCTGTTCAATAAAGTTGTTATTGAGAAATTAAATATTATAATCTTAAATCCAATAAATCAAGTTCCAAGGCTATTTTTGAATAAACTTGAACTTTATGTGTAAACATAAACGTGGATCAAGTTCGAGTATATAGCCTAAATAGTCTATAGTATATGAAATAAAGGTTGGGCGCCTTATTTAGAGAAACTATGGATGCGGCCCACTTTGTAGTACAAACGAAGTGATCCTAATCGTTCATGTAGAGACATGAAAGTGGGGGCATCCTATGTAAAATGTTTACATAAGACTGAACCATGAATTAGTCATTTTTACGTTATAACACCGTTTACTGTTTAAAACTGACTATCTCAATTATTGATGACCTAGGTAACTTAGTCTTAATCCTGAGTTAACTATGAACTCCTGTTCACAGAGATTATCCTTAGATCTGCATAGGTGAGGGCAGCTCATCAGCGTTGGCCCAATAAGCCTCCCATTTCAGGGGTAAGATCGGGTGGATAGCTGGGAACATAGGGTACAAGATGGAATTCACTCCTACCCGCTTTAGGGTTAGTAGATAGGTTGCTCTCTTAAGCACTGAATCCAAGTCTTGAACAAGGGGCCCCACCCTCTCATTGGCCCGAGAGGGATTAAGTTTATAGGTTGAACCTTAAACCAATTGTTCAATAGTGGATTAGTGGGACTTAAGGAGCAAGATGTAATCTTGGGGGTAAAACGGTATTTTGACCCAGTCAAGGTTACGAGCAACCTGTGAAGGATTAACTTACTGATTATGGTTTTATCAAATGGACACAAATATATCTATAGTGAGGGGAGTGCAACTACGGGACTTTAGTGGAATGACCCGTTAGTTAACGAATGTTGATTAACTCGGTTTAAAAGAGTTTAGCTAGTTAATCTTGAATCGTTGGAGCCCATGATCTATAGGTCCATTAGGTTTCTCTGCTAGCTCATATGGATTAAACTTAGAACAGTGTGATGAAATAAGTCGAATTGTTCGAATTGGGAGAAGAAAGGCAAACCGACATATACAGTGATATAGTCGTCGGTCTTCTAATTAGAAATAGAGCTTTATGTTTTACATACTATAAGTATGAATGCGGATTCATACTAAGAAGCTCGGAATTGGTCAAAAATAGTAAAAAGTCAAAATGTTGACTTTTGACTTTGAAAAGTCAAACTTTGACCGGCCTTATATTCAAATGTGATTTGAATTTTGGAAAAATGAATGCGGATTCATGCTCGGGAGGTTGGAATTAGTCAAGACGGACAAAATGGTAAAAAGTCAAAATATTGACTTTTGACTAAGAAAAGTCAAAGTTTGACTTTTGACTAGAAATATCTAATGACCATTTTACCCTTGGACTAAGTTAGTGGGAAAATCCAACATTTTGTTGGATAATCCCACTAACTCTTAGTGGGATATGTGGCTATATGAGATATAGACACCTAAACCCACTAAGTTCCACTAATTGTTAGTGGAACATTAGGTGTTTGAGATTTGGCAAATGAATTGCATGCATTTTTGCATGTAATTAGGTTATAAATAGAGGTGTTTTCAAATGTTGAAACTTTGCCTCTTTTATCATTTTCATCATCTCAACAAAAGAAAAAAGAAAGCTTCCAATCTCATTTTATCTCCATTACTTTCTACACCAAAATTGGGTCCCACAACCCGGTTCTTTGTCTATAGGATAGCAGTTGAGTACTAGTGGTGGTTCGGTTAGAATTGGTAAGGAGATATCAAACCTTTTGAAAGCTTCAAAGGTAATATTTCTTTAAACCCTAATTTGATTAGTTTATGGTTACATGTTAATTGTGGCAATTAGGGTAGAAATTCGATTCTTTTTCCGCTGTGCATGACTTAGTTCTATCACTTTCCCCCCCTTCAACATATTTTCTTCAAAACAATAAATCTTGTACAAATCGAAAAAATCTCATAAAATAAAATACCTTCGAGTTTGGGGCGTTACACCAACTCACACATCAAGAGGTAAAATGTCACAAATGCCCTCGTTATTGATGTACATTTGATACACCTTATACACGTCTGATACACCTAATACCTCTTGATACATTAAGTCCATTTATGAGTTAGTTTGATTAGATTATGTCACATATACATGTATTACAATTAAGGGACACTTGCGAAAATGGCAAAATAAGTTATAATAATTAAGTCCATAGAACACATACTTTATTATTTGAGAAAATGACAAAAACAAAGACCAACTCACACATCAAGAGGTAAAATGTGACAAATGCCCTCGTTATTGATGTACATTTGATACACCTTATACACGTCTGATACACCTAATACCCCTTGATACACTTGATACTTCTTACTGATACACTTGATACACTCGATACTTTTTGATACACACCTGAAACATCTTCATACACATAATACTTCTCGTTCCACATAATACTTCTCGTTACACTTGATTCTTCTTGATACACTTGATACCCCTGAGACCTTGATACACTTGATTAGTTTGATACACTTAAAGACTTCACTTATAAGTTTGATACACTTGATACACCACTAATAAACTTGTTATACTTCATTGGTACACTTAACAAATTCGATATGTTTGACGTACATGCACTACAAGAAATTTACCCTTTGTCGATGACAAATATCGTCAGTAAATCTTCAAAAACTAATCAACTTTTCTTTTGCCAACGAAATTAAGCTGTCAACACACACCGTCAGGTAGGTCTGTCGGAAGATCCTCTATCGATGGCAAAAAATAAACTGTCAGCAAAAATAGGAACTATCGATGAAATTGAACCATCAGTGGGCGTGTGTGTGTGCGCTCGTGTGTGCGCATGTCCACGTGTGCTTGGGTGTGTGTATGCGCACATACATGTGTACGTGAGTAGGTGTGTGCGTGTTTGCGTGTGCATTTGTGTGCGTGCGGTTTGGTGTGCGTGTGCATGTGTGTGTTTGTGTGTGTGTGCCTATGTTTGTGTGTGTGTGTGCGTGTATGGGTGCACGCGCGTGCAAGTGTATGTATGTGTGTGCGCGTGTGATTGTGTGTGAATAAGTTGATATTTTTTAATGTTGAGTTTCTCCCAATTTTAAAACAATAATTTAATTATCTTGATATTCAAGCCATTAATATTATTGTGAGATAAAGATAGTGAATAAGTTGATATTTTTTAATTTTGAAATTCAGTTAAAGTTATTTTGATACAAAATCTATTGCTGAGATTATCATATTCTGAAAAATAATAATTTTGTTATTTTGAAATTCAATTTGGTTATTTTGAAATTCAAATTCAATTAGGTTATTTTGAAATTAGTAAGATTAAATAAAGTTGAAGTCTTGAATCCATTAGTTGAGTCCCGAGATATTAAGAAAAAAGTATGATATGAGTTTATGTATCTTTTTCAGGTAAAAAATAATTAAAAGCTGATAAATGCATAATATAAATTAATTACAATATAGAAACAAGATAATTTTAGTTGGAGAATGTGAATATTTTGGTATTTTATAAAATATTATGCACGTGCAAAAAATGTTATTTGCTAAAATTAAAAAAAAAATAGTTTTGCCATTTTTCAAAATGACCCATAAAAATGTTGCTATATCTCTTATGACAGAGTGTATATCTACTGGTTCATATTCGACATGTTTGTTGCTAATAGAATTGGATAAAATCGCATTATATTGAAATAATTACACGAATGACACTTTTAAGCCAATATTGGTAGAAATTATAGTTTAATTAATGTTATTAAGTCAAATGAACATGGTTTAAAAGTCCTTCTAAACACAATTAATGTAGTTGTTTTTTTAATTTTAACTCATTTATACATCTTTATGCATATGTGCGTGTGTACGTGTGTGTATGTGCGTGTGTTCGTGCGAGTGTCCGTGTGCATGTGTGTGTGGGTGTGTGCATGTTTGTATGTGTTTGTGCGTGCGTGTGTGTGCACGGGCTATTGCGTGTGTGCTTGGGTGTGTGGGTGTGCTCGCGCGTGTGCGTATGTGTTTACGTGTGTGCGTTTGTGCGTACGCGTGTGTGCGTTTGTGCATGTGTGTGTGCTTGTGCGCGTGTGGATAGGTGTGTGTGTGCATGCGTGCGCGTGTGCATGTGTGTGTGCGTGCGTTCGTGCGTCTGTGGGTGTCTATGTGTAGGTGTGCGTGTGCACGCGTGTGTGTAAGTGTGCATGTGTACGTGTGTGCGCAGTGCTTCTATGCTTGTGTGCGAACAAGTTAATATTTTTTAATGTTGAGTTTCTTCCAATTTTAAAATAATAATTTAATTATCATGATATTCAAGGCATTAATGTTATTTTGAGATAAAGATAGTGAACAGGTTGATATTTTTTTAATTTTGAAATTCAATTAAGGTTATTTTAATACAAAATCTATCGTTGAGACTCTCAAATTTCAAAAAATAATAATTTTGTTATTTTGAAATTCAAATTCAATTTTGTTATTTTGAAATTCAAATTCAATTAGGTTATTTTGAAATTAGTATGATTGAATAAAGTTATTAATATGTTGAATTAATTAGTTGAGTCTCGAGATATTAAGAAAAATATTATGATATGAGTTAATATATCTATTTCAAGTAAAAGATAATTAAAAGCTGATAAATGCATAACATAAATTAATTACAATGTAGAAACGAAATAATTACAGTTGAAGAATGTTGATATTTTGGTATTTTATAAAATACCATGCACGTGCAAAAAATGCTAGTTGCTAAAATTCAAAGGAAAAAGTAGTTTTGTCATTTTTCAAAATGACCCCTAAAAACGTTGTTATGTCTCTTATGACAAAGAGTGTAGATCTACTGATCCATATTCGATTTGTTTTTTGTTGGTAAAATTGGATAAGACCGCATTATATTGAAATAATTACACGAATGACAGTTTTAAGCCAATATTGATAGAAATTATAATTAATCAATGTTATTAAGTCAAATGAACATGGTTTAAAACTCTTTCTAACACATAATTAATGTATTTTTTTTTTAACTTTAATTAATTTACACATCCTTGTGCGTGTGTGCATATGTGCGCGTGTGCGTGTGCGTGTGTGGATGGGTGTGTGTGTGTGTCTGTGCGTGTGTTGTGCACGTGTGTGTGCGCTGTGGCGTTGTGTGCGAACAAGTTGATATTTGTTAATGTAAAATTTCTCCCAATTTTAAAATAATAATTCAATTATCTTGATATTCAAGTCATTAATGTTATTTTGAGATAAAAATAGTGTACAAGTTGATATTTTTTAATTTTGAAATTCAATTAAAGTTATTTTGATACAAAATCTATCGTTGAGATTCTCAAATTTCAAAAAATAATAATTTTGTTATTTTGAAATTGAAATTTAATTAGGTTATTTTGAAATTAGTAAGATTGAATAAAATTAAAATCTTGAATCAATTAGTTGAGTCCCGAGATATTAAGAAAAAAGGATGTATCTTTTTCAGGTAAAAAATAATTAAAAGCTAATAAATGCATAACATAAATTAATTACAACGTAGAAACGAAATAATTACTGTTTGAGAAGGTGAATATTTTGGTATTTTATAAAATATCATGCACACGTGCAAAAAATTCTATTTGCTAAAATTTAAAAGAAAAAGTAGTTTTGCCATTTTTCAAAATGACCCATAAAAACGTTGCTATATCTCTTATGACAAAGAGTGTGCATCTACTACATATTCGACTTGTTTTTTGTTCGTAAAATTGGAGAAATTGAGGACACAACTCCAATTCCTAGCATGCTTTCTCCCTAAGACTATGCTGGTCCTAGTCGGGGAGTGGCATTTACATCCCAGAAAGACACACATGTATCACCTCGTGTTGGCACTTCCATTGCAATGCACAACTCTGACATATATAGTGCCGACATTTCCTTCCTTAAGCTTGAAAAAAGGTGATTTGATGTCCATAAAAAATTAACTGAGCAGTTAGATATTTTCTAATATGTATCTCACGTAATTTGATGCTCATTGATACTGCAGTACTGTGTCAGGAACGTGTTGATGTAAAATCTTTCAGTTTTGATGGATCTTATTACAAGCTTTCAACTCTTCTTAGCACGACTTCTGACAGAACAAAGGTTTGATATATCTTTACACGATCGCATATCACATATGAACGATCGCATATCCCATCTGAAATATCGATCACCCTTGGTAAAACAACCGTTTAGATATTCTACACGATTGTTTGCTTAAGGATACACGATCATTTTGTAACTATTTTTTTTATTATCCTTTTTTCTTTCTATACTAGAACCAGAATCAATTGTTTGATGATATTAACAACATGTATGATGATCTTCGTGATGATTCTAGTCATCACAATCTGGACAAGAATGATGACCATCAAAATAACAAACATGTGATCATCCATGAGAATCCATTTGTTCAAGAGTCACATCTTCAAGAATCTACTGTAGAAACTCAACAGTTAGTGTTTAATTCATTAGTTACCGCTTTATATTGTTTAAAATTGCTTAGATTATAAATAAACAACAATAATTTTTTTTCTTTTCTGTGTAGGGAACAAAAATGAACAACGCCTCAACATCAAGAGTAGTCAGGCAGTGATATTAGCATATATGGCAGAGATGCACATTTGATATTAACTATAAGTAATATAGCAGAAAATATGGAAGGTCATACTCAAACAGAAAAGGGATTGCTAGAAATGATTGAAAATCTTCCGTTGGTAAGCCAACCACTTCCACTTTGTGAGATGCTACCATTAACTACTGTCAAAGGTCTTGCATTAGTTTAATTGGTATGTGTGCCCTAAAGGGATAAAAGCTCTTGGCAGTGAAAGATTTTACAAAACCATTCATCAATTTTAATTTGAAAATTCCAAAATACCAGTACATTGACAATATTTAGAATCAAAGTTCTAAATAAAGAACTAAATATGCTTTTAAATTAAAAGATACATAGAACTGACTCTTGTTGACGTCTTTGAATCTATAATCCACCGAATTGGGGACACCACCCGTTGGAGACCTTCCTATCTTCGAAGATGAGATTGGTTTGTGGAAAACAATTGGAATGAAAAAAAAATTTAGAGAGAAACTATGTAACACCCCCAATATCAAGGTATTTCTCTCAAGCTAAATTTTTAAAATTTTATTAAGATTTTTAAGGAATTTGGTTGTGGTGTGGATTTAGCAGGAAGTGAAGGGGGCTTTTATGAAAAAATATACTAATACTAAAGGTTAAATAATAATAATAGAATTAATGTTATTATTAATTTAAAATATCAATTCTTTATTGATTCACGTGCAACCCCATCTCTTTCTCCTTCACTCTTCCTCTTCCCCGTGCCCACCGCCGCCTGCCTCCCTTAGCCATTTTATATTACTCTTGGACGTCAGCCGGCCACGCCGTCACCGATCCCTTCGTCTCCGTTGAAGCCGAAGCACCGTTCGCCGTGAGTTCGAACTCTCGGCATCGCGTCTCACCTCTGTTTTCCAGCCAAGCTGTGATTCATTCGCGCGTAGCTCCTTCGACGTTCGCGCCACCACATTCTGCTCCAGGTGACGAGGAGCGTCACCGATTGACCTATCATCTCACCGGCGTTGTTACTTAGTTGAAGCAGCCGTCGACCAGACCTGAGCCCGTCACGTCTGTTGAAGTGCCGTCGCGCGGCTCTTCACCTTCCAGCCATGGGTTGTAAGCTGAAGTTTGTTTTTCGTTTGTTGATTAGATCTGATCTATTACACGCGTCGATTCCAGTTATTCGAAGTTGTTGCCCCCATTTTACTCTAATTTTTGGGATTTTTGTGGTAAGTTGTATTGGTGAGTGTGGTGGTTTTACATTGTAATTATCCTTGGGTTGTAGTTTTGGATAATTAGTTAAATTGTTAATTGATTCTTGAAGTTAGCGTTTGAGTTCTTTGGATTCACAACTAAATTGTAGATTTGTTGGAGTTCGATTCGCCAATACTTTGATAAGCTAGAATTTACATTGAGGAAATTAAATGAAAGAAAGTATTGTGAAAGTAATTGAGTTCCATATTCTTAGTATTAGGTTTCCTTCGTTCGAGAAATTTAAGTAACATTAAAGTAAGGGGTTTCTATTACTGGACTCTTTGAAAGTTTTGAAATGTGTTGACTGTTTGGATCTCTGGACTTAGTATGGTTTACCAAATATGTAGAAGTAGATATGATGACAAATGTATATTATGCCAGACTAGTATAGAAGTAGATACGATGGATAATGTATTTGTAAACTGAGAAAGGTGTTATGTATATATATATATCTTGACTATCTGGTGTGTTGTTATAGTATCAACTGATTTTGTGATAGATTGAATAGATTGAACGTAAGTGTGTTAAGTTGGATTGATGATATGATTGTAATGACCCAACTTTTCTAAGTAAGTCGAGGTTGTTAATTTTTTTTACAAATAAAAGACTTTGATTAATATAAAACAAAATGTAAGCTAATTTAAAAACATCTTTAAGTCAGGCCTGAATTTCAAACATTTAAGAAAACATAAAAACAATACTATTTACAATAAACGTTTGTAAGCAAACTTTCAATTCATCTTAAACCTCACAAGAACCCATAAGCGGAAGCAAACAACATATTTCCTATGGCAGTCACGCTTCCTTCCTGCCCCTCGCCGGTTTGCCGCTTTTATTACCTTTGCCTGAAAATTAAACATAAGAAGGGTGAGTATTTAAATACTCAGTAAGAGACCCTCTACTGGTCCCGTCAGGGGAAAATAAATTGTTAACGTTCTATTGGGACACCCTGTACAGTCGCAGTCTTGTGATCCCGTAGGATACACATCTCAGTCTAACGCCCCGAGGGACGTACATATCAGTCTAGTGTTCTGCAGAAACACATATCAGTCTAATGCTCCCGAAGGTGCACAATAAATTGGTGATCCCGTGGGACACCTACAAGGTACACATCCCAATACAATCTAACAATTTTCCCCTCATTCCATTCAATCCATCTTTCAATTACTTCAAAACACAAAGTTCTTTCTTTCATCGTCCTAACAATCAACTTATTTTACTTCAGTCATATGTCTGTCAATAATATGCTAATACATTAGTCAATCAAACTATACAGTCAACACACCCCTCAGTTCATCAGCACACAGTCACACTTTAACGTAACGTACACCCAATCTAAACGAAAATCACAAGTTCACATCTGCATCTCATACAAACACAATCTACAATCTTCGTCCTGTCCACATACACACACTTATATATATATTCCATGACAATCACGATATACATTCGACGTCAAGTCTACTTCAATTCATATGCATTCATATATATTTTCAGTCAATCCACAGTATACATTTAACACATACAATTCACAGTCATAAGTGAGTCCAGTAGAAAATTCCCTTACCTCAAAGTTAGGGAAGCTCCTTAATCAACTAACGTCCTCAAAACAATCCTAAGCATAACAATACAAAATTCAATTACTTTCACGATACATATGTCACTTACTTTCCTCAACGTAAGTTCCAACTCACCGATATATTGGCGAACTGAACCTTCAACAATTCACAAACGGGTTGTGAATGTAAGGGAGCCTAACGTTACTCCCAACACCTCAACGCACGAATGTCGAACTCGCAGCAAAAATCCTAAGTGTGGGTCGGTCAGCGGTCGGCCAAAGGGAACGTAGCGGCTGGGCTTCACGGATGGAGACCGTCGCGAACAGACCGCGAATCTGAACGGTTACAGCAAATCTGAACGGTTACAGCAAATCTGAACGGTTACAGCAACTAGTCGGCCGACGTTGATAGCAGGTGGAGCGGCGGTTGTGAGCGGGGAGCGTGGTCGACGGAGACAGAACCGACGGAGACGGTTGCAGAACCGTGGCTTCGACGGAGACAGAACCGGCGATGGAGACGGCAGATCGGCGCGCGGGACGACTGCTGCAAGGTTGCTTCGCGAACCGGAGATGGAGACGGCAGATCGGGCGTTCGGCTTCAGTAGGGGAGACGCGGCGGTGAGGCTGGGTTTGGACGGAGCGGAGAGGAGAAGAGAAGAAGGAGATGGTCGGCGGGAGATGGTCGGCGCCTTGCTGCGAACGGAAGGAGAAGAGGAATGGAGGTCGGCGGTTGCTGTGAACGGATGGGGGTCGGTCGCGGCGCTGGGCGGAAGAAGAAAAGAGAAAGAGAAACGAAAGAAGAGAAGTCTCGGGGTGGCGGTTGCTGGGCTGCGAACGGAGAGAAGGGGAAGGGCGCACGGGGAGGAAGGAGAAGAGAGAAGAAAAAGAAAAAGAAAAGAAAAAAGAAAAAAGAAAAGAAAAAATATATATAATAAAGAATTTTCTTTTTCTTTTATTTTTATTTAAATTAAATAAAAATATATAAAAAATAAAAAAATGTATATATATATATATATTTACCTTTGGGGCTTTACAATGATGTAGTTTGACTATACTAGGAATGGATTGATTAAATGTTTATAACGGACTAAGGGAAAATTGTTAGCTTTGTCGATTGGGTAGTGTGCCTTGCAGGTGTCCTACGGGATCACCACCTGTTGTGCATTCTTCGAGAGCACTAGAATCACATGTGCATTCTTCAAAAGCACTAGACTTACATGTGCTTTCTGAAGAGCACTAGACTAATATATGTGTCCTTTAGGGCATTGGACTGATTATGTGTATTTCTACATGATCACAAGACTTTTAAAGTGCAGGGCACCTCCAATAGGAAGTTAACAATTTTATTTTTCTTCTAACAGGATCAGTAGTGGGTCTCTTACTGGGTATGTTTATACTCACCCTTTTATGTTTAATCTTTTTCCGCGAAACTGCCATAGGGAAATGTCCTTCAAATTGCTCATACTTTATTTATTTTTTATTTTGGTTTTCTTTAGTAATTGAGACTGTTTTGGGTTTCATGATTGAACGACTTTTATGTTCTTGAACTTTCTTTATTATCGATACTTTTACACTTTCAAAATTTTATTTGAAATAGAGCCCGAATAAAAACTCTTTAATGTTGTTAAAAAATATTTTTTTTTAAATTATAAAGTCTTATGGTTAAAGGACGAATCTAGTCTTAAAGTAATAACTTCAGCTTAATTCGAAAAATTAGGTCGTTACAATCTATTTTGCATAAAAGAAAATCATCGATTTTATTTTGGTTAAGAAAAGCTGTTTTTCTTCTACATATTTATAACTCTCTTTCTTTCATTGAGTAGGAGACGGGGTAGGAGAAAATCATAGGATTCTATTAACTTAAAAAATATTAAATTAATAGAAGTTTCAAATCAACTAACTAATTAACCATTAATCAATTAGTTAATAATTTAATTAAATCATATTTAATTAATATTTCATTTAAATCTTATTGAATGAATATCTCTAATACCTTATAGTTTTATATTAATTTAATTAAATCAAATTTAATTAAATAATATTAAACTAAACTATTAATTAATTAATAACTAAATTAAATATTTTATATTTAACTTAAGTTAAATTTGAATCTTATTCTAATATAACTTTATCTCATAACTAAATTAAATTTATATAATAAAGTTTCATTAACATATAAACTTTATATTATAATGTATCACTGTATATTATACTAATTATACTAATTTTCAAAATAAATTTGAATATTTCAAATTAGAACCAATATAAATAAATCACATTATCATTTTGTATCATCCATTACTTTGTATTTAGTCATACTAATTGGATCAACCTAATACATAAAACAAATATAGAAAAATTAAAAAAAAAAAAGCATGCACAAATAGAGACAAATAGACATTGATAGCTATCTATCTCTATCTATCTGAAACAAGCACACATAAATTGTTATATTTCTCTATCGATAGACAAAAATAGCAGTCTATTTATATCTACCTGAGATACAAACATTAAAAAAAAAAAAAACCTTACCAATAAAATTCTTGACTTTATTCTAAATGCAACACGTTCTCAGCCCAAGAAGTCAAACAACTCTTCATTGTAAAAGTAGCTTTACTTCTTTCATCAAACCACTTTTGCAATACATCTCTAATTGAACTAAGCATGGTAGCTACAGGTAGTTCTCTAAGATCTTTAAAAACTAAATTTACACTGTCTACACAATTTGATGTCATCATTCTATATATGAAACTCATTATACCTGAGATAGATTCAACCAATTTATCAATCAAAGAACCTTGGAATCAACATGTATGATTTAACTGTGTCACCTTTTAATATCTTTACTATGTGTTCTTTTGCCCTCCAAGCTTTCTGCTAACTTATATTAACTCCAAGATTTGTACATGCCTTATGCACAATTGCTTTCGGAATGAAACGATCAGTAGACATGAACCTGAACTCATCTATCAAGCAACTGTCAATTACTGTTGAAGAAGGTTACATATGACAACTAGTAGTCAATGAACGGTCATGTTCATAATTCTACTTATCCATCCAATTGAATCTGTTTTGTAACGACCCAACTTTTTAAGTAAGTCGAGATCGTTAATTTTTAACAAATAAAAGACTTTGATTAATATAAAACAAAACGTAAGCAATTTTAAAAAAAAACATCTTCAAGTCAGGCCTGATTTTTAAACATTCAAGAAAACCTAAAATAATACTATTTACAACAAACGTTTGTAAACTAAATTTCAATTCATTTTAAACCTCACAAGAACCCATAAGCGGAAGCAAAAACACGTTTCCTATGGCATCACGCTTCCTTCCTGCCCCTCGCCTGTTTGCCGCCTTTATTACCTTTGCCTGAAAATTAAACATAAGAAGGGTGAGTATTTAAATACTCAGTAAGAGACCCTCTACTGGTCCCGTCAGGGGAAAATAAATTATTAACGATCTATTGGGACACCCTGTACAGTCACAGTCTTGTGATCCCGTAGGATACACATCTCAGTCTATCGCCCCGAAGGACGTACATATCAGTCTAGTGTTCTGCAGAAACACATATCAGTCTAATGCTCCCGAAGGTGCAAAATAAATTGGTGATCCCGAGGGACACCTACAAGGTATACATCCCAATAAAATTAATAATTTTCCCCTCATTCCATTCAATCCATCTTTCAGTTACTTCGAGTCACAAAGTTCTTTCTTTCAACGTCCTAACAGTCAACTTATTTTACTTCAGTCTTATGTCTGTCAATAATATGCTAATACATTAGTCAATCAACTATACAGTCAATGCACCCCTCAGTTCACCAGCACACAATCATACTTTAGCGTAATCATACACCCAATCTAAACGAGAATCACAAGTTCATAACTACATCTCATACCAACACAATCTACAATCTTCGTCCTGTCCACATACACACACTTATATATATGTTCCATGACAATCACGATATACATTCGACGTTGAGTCTACTTCAATTCATATGCATTCATATATATTTTCAGTCAAACCTCAGTATACATTCAAGACACATACAGTTCACAATCACAATTGAGTCCAGTAGAAAATCCCTTACCTCGATTTCTATGCAAATTCTTCAATCTACTAAATCCAATGAATCAAATCCTAAACATAATCAATCATAAAATCAACATCGTTCTAAATAGTTTCAACCTTTCAAATTACTCCATATATAAATTCCACAACTTACCGAAATACTGGCGAACTGAACCCTCAACAATTCACAAATTGGTTGTGAATTTAAGGGAGCCCAAGGTTACTCCCAACACCTCAACGCACGACTGTCGAACTCGCAGCAAAATCCTAAGTGTGGGTCGGTCAGCGGTCGGCTAAAGGAGACGTGGCCGGAGAATCGCGCGGCAGTGCAGCGGTTGGAATGAAGGTTGCGCAGCAGTTACAGGTGGATGGGCGCGGCGGTTTCGATCCGAAGGAGAAAAGAGAGGGTGGTGGTTGGGTTCGGCGAGCGGCGGCAGTTTTGCTTCGCGAACGGAGATGGAGACGGCAGATCGGCGCGCGGGACGACTGCAACGCAGATCTGGACTGGCAGCGGCGCGGTCTTGCTTCGCGAACGGAGATGGAGACAGCAGATCGGCCGTTCGGCTTCAGTAGGGGAGACGACGGTTTGCGGCGGGGCTGCGGACGGAAGAAGAAAATGGAAGAAAGGGACCGGCGGCTGGCTGCGACGGGACGGGAAGAAGAAGATAGAGGTGGCGGTTGCGACGCAAAGAAAAACGGAAGGGAAGGGAGGTGACGGTTTGCGAACGGGAGAGAAGGGAGAAGGGATCGGCGCGCACGGGGAAGAAAAAGGGAGAAAAGAAAAGAAAAAGAAAAAGAAGAAAAGAAAAAAAATAAAGAAATTTTTTAATATTAAAATAAAAAAAAATATATATATATTTACCTTTTCTTTGGGCATTACATGTTCACATATTAAATCAACTAGAGAATTAAAGCTGACTCGGACATCTACCAAAATTTCAGCAACTAAGTAATTCTCATAAATATTACATCCATTCCATTGACCTCCATAAAAAACAACAATAGGAAAAGACATTATAATCTGTAAAAAAAAAAAAAAAAAATTAAGTATTTAATTGGGATAGAAAGAAATAGATAGACATAGATATACATTTATTACTGAATAAAAGAATAAAATGTACAAAATGATAATACTAAACACAATGCAAGAATAAGTAAACGATCGTGCAATGAAATAATATACATTAAACGATCCTATTAACCGTGATAAACGACCATTTAACAACGGTAAATGATAATATTGATTAAAATAAATTATCGTGTTGACATGGGTACACGATCATATGATATTGGTGATCGTATTGAATAGTGTAAACAATCGTCTTGTTATCGGTACACGATCGTGTTAATATTTGTAAGTGATTCTATTGATAGTGGTAACTGATCGTGTAATTCCATGTAAATTATCGTAAAAAACTTTAAACTATCGATCTTTATAATGAAGTACATAATTCTTACATTAATACTTAAAATTTGTTGTAACGATCCAACTTTTCTAACTAAGTTGAAGTCATTAATTTGGACAAAGAGACCTTGATTGACACAAATTATAGTAAAATTCACTTGAAATCATACGATCAAAGAAAACAAACTTAAGTTCGGGCCCTATTTCAAATAACCAAAACTTTAAAAGTACTATTTACAAAACAACAGTTCGTAAACTCAGTTCCATCACAAAATTTTTAAACAACCTCATGTACAAAGGAAAAACAAGAAACATAAAGCGAAAGCATTTGAAGAACATTCCCTTATGGCAATCACGTCTCCTTCTTGTCCCTCGTCGGTCTACCTCCTTTGTTACCTTTGCCTGAAATAGTTAAACATGAAAGGATGAGTATAAACATACCCAATAAGAGACCCGCTATTGGTCCCATTAGGGGAAAAAGAAACTGTTAACTTCCTATTGGGGTACCCTGCACAGTCACAGTCTTGTGATCCCGTAGGATACACATAATCAGTCTAACACCTCAAAGGACGCATAAATCAGTCTACTGTTCTGCAGAAACACATATCAGTCTAATGCTCTCGAAGGATGCACATATCAGTCTAGTGCTATCGAAGGATGCACATATCAGGTGGTGATCCCGTAGGACACCCGCAAGGTAACTACCCAATAGAAATCTAACAATTTTCCCCTCAATCCATTCTAAACATCTTAACACTCATTCATAGTACAGTCCAGCTACTTCAACATATAATCCTTTCACTTAACCCTAATAGTCAACCTATCTCACTTGAGCCCAATGTCCGCCAGTAACATATCAATACATCAGTCAATCAAACTATATAGTTATAACACCCCTCAATTCACCAGTACACAGCCCTACTTTAGTATAACCTACACCCAATCTAAACGACAATCACAAGTTCACATCCACATTCCATACAAACACAATCTACAATTGTCGTCCTGTCTACATCCATACATATATATATATTCCCAGACAATCACAATATGCATTCAACATCAAGTCTACATCAATCCATGTATATATTTTTTTTTCAGTCATTCACAGTATACATTCAACACCAAGTCTACATCCATATGTATATATATCGTTTTGACATCTTTACTCAATCAGAGGTAACTATACAGACAGCACAATTCAAAACTATAGGTGAGTCCAGTAGTAGAGAATCCCTTACCTTATAACCTTACTTAAGCTTCTTTTTCAAACTAAAGTGCAACGAACCGACCTAAACATAATTGAAGAGAAATCAATCACTTCCACAAACAATTTAATCCATTCAATTCACTCTATATGTAAATTCCATAACTTACCCAAATTGTGGAGAATCAAATTCTAACGGAGACGGATCGGTGCAACAAATAACCGAACAATTCAGATCTAAACATACATGGCGTGACAGAACTGGAGTGACTCGGGCTAACGGTTATGCGACGATAGGAAAAAATTTGCTTGACGTTCGGTGTAGGTGGAAGACGGTGGTGAAGTTGATTGGAGAAGGAAAAGAGAAGGAAGAAAAGAGAGATTATGCATACACTGTGAGAAGCACACAAAAAAATTGAAAATAAATTGAAAAGAAGAGAGAGATAAGTCTGAGGGAGAAATATTCATTTCCTTTTCAAAGTGAATTGCAAAGAAATTTTCTCAAATTGAAAAGAAAGGAGAAATATACAAAGTCAGCCACCGCTTCTTCTCCCTTCAGTTTGCAGTTTTCGTCTCCCTCTCTTCTATTATTAAAATAAATAAATAAAATATCACAACCCGACTTAACACAAACTATTTACTCCAACTTTTTAAACTACAAATTTAATTTCTCAACTTTTAAACTATTTTAAACTTACAAATCTACTTTATTCATTTCTTCAGATTTATATCTAACAAATAAAAAAAAATCAAAATTTATAGACACTTAAAACATAAAATTGAAAGACCTATTAAACAATTGAAAGGTTTAAGAGGTAACTAGACAAACTTTAAAAGTTCTAAGGGAAAGAATCTTTTGTTTAACTATTACAGTAATTAATTTTGAAAATATGTTATTTTAAAAACTACAAGTGTTTGACAACTCTTTGAAAGCTATTGAAATACTCTCAAATTGTATTTTAAGCAATTTTAATAAAAAGAAAGTCTACATAAAAAAATTACCCTTTTTAAAGGAACATTTTTTCTCTAATCACTCCAATGGAACTCAAACACGTACTTCAAGTTAATTCTGGTATCCAAGAATCAGTCTCATCCAACATAAACAAGAACATTCAACTTGATAGAACTTCATTACCTCATTTTTACAATTCCCAAAGTTACTAAATGAAGGACCATTCCTAAAACATACTTACATCCAACTTTCTCCATGAATAAACTTATCGTCTTTTATGTACTGATGAATATAGAGATGGAGCGATCAGAGTTTGTTTATGTACCAAATTAGAGTGAGTTGAGAAAAGAGTGGATTTACACAAGGACGAAATGGCTGCTGCTGCTTGTTCAAAACTGAAAGTTAGGGTGACCTTGTTTCTCATAGGGACTCAGCAAATTGAGGGGCCTCCAGGTCAACTTCTGGTCTCATTATACATGCCATTAGCCATTCAACGTTGAAAGTCCATATCCCTTTTTGTACGGCCACCAAGGCTTCCTCCACGTCTTCCTCACAAGCCACAAAGATCGTCTTCCATACGTTGTTTACTTTATCTAGCTCATGAATCACCTAAATTTTCAAGCATAATGAATTTGCCAAATGAGAGAAAAAATTATGTATATACTACAAGGAAATCGCAAGAATTCACCCTATCAAAAAATATTAAACAAATTCTTGTTCTAGTCCCTAAAATTTTCCATCTTTTCCCAACTTTCAAAATGATTCCTATGAGATATATTCCAATCACATATAGCAGAAATGACCGATGAGTATTGGATAAATGAATATTAGTTGATAAAATAATTTACAAAATACTAAAATCGTTAGTTGGCTACGTTTTGGAAGCTCGATGATTAAAATGGATGTTTTGAAAGTTCTAAGGCTAAAATGGAATTTAAATCAACATAATAGTAAGTTCAAGATCAAAGACAAGCTAAACAATAAAATGTAATCATAATTAGAAACATGAATGTATGTATTTGTAAACCAAATCACAAAAAATAACTCCAAATTTCGATCTAGAGACAATTAAAAACTTGAACAAATTTGATAATTAAAGAAACACGGAGATGGCCATATGACCCTTGTGCATAGACTTTTTACATTACATGCTCAATTCCTAGGATCAAAACAAACATAAATATTAAAGACTTAAGAAGCACATACACTCTAGTTTGGCTAGTGTATCAATAAACAATATGTATGGAACACTCGGAGAACACGTGTTGAACACTAGTTAGTACAGTAGATGTGTTAGACAACAAGTATTCCAATGCAATAAAGGTCAAGATTGGTCACACACATATTAAACTCTTGGCTTTGAATAAGTTTTGAGTGAAGGACAAGCTTATTTTTAAGCATATAAATACATAAACTTATTGACTTTGAATTTCTATATAAATATGATACATACTTTTTAAATTATATATATTAAAACTGTGTTCTAGCACTATCCTATATTTTTAGAAAAAAATGACACGTCACCATGTCTATGATTTATTGACCCATGTCTAGAATTCGTATACGTGCTTGTTTGTTGAGAACTTCACGTCTTCATTAGATGGGAGGATAGCCATATTATAGTGGTTGTATATGTAATATAGAGAACCAAACCTAGTACTCGAGATTTGTACAATAACAGAGAACTTACATTTCCACCGGTTGACTTGACTATCAGGGATAGAGTTTTAGGTGGTGGTTGAGCGTGAGCTGATATGCAAACATCATACCCTTCAAATAAAGCTCAAGAACATGCTTTTGCCCTGAGAACTGCAGCTTTTAGGCTGGCTCGATACTTCGATATGTAGTCATCATCATTTAGTATGTAAGGCAACTCGTCTGCAGATCAATAAGGAATTAATCAATCACAAAAATTAGGTAGGATGAAAAAATAAGTGGAAGAAAATACATTACGCTTTGATACTAGCAAGCCATTCGAACTTACCAACAAATCTGCCTTCCCGTTAGGTTTCCTTTAACCAACTGGAGGAGAAATCCAAGCTCTGAGTAATTTGCAATTAACTTGCAATTTTAGTAACAAGATATAGTAAAATTATGAGCAAGAGCACACTGCACTTGAAGCCACATGGTAATGCATATGCTCGATAATCATTGAGAACATTAACAGGAGAAAATAAAGTTAAGAACAGTAGCTTGAAGAACAAAAAACATTCTACAACATAAAATCTTCAAAAAACACATTGCTTAAAATCAGTTTACTAATATAAAAGGTAAGTTTACGTTCCACTTCTCCCACTACTGAAGTTTCAACATTTCACATGAAAGAATGAAATACTACTCTCAAATATAACTGAAAAAGCATAAATGGGTAAGAAAAAGCATAGAGAAATGCAAAGATCTTGGCTTTGATATATTGAA
>NW_022279539.1:0-49296 GCF_000004075.3 Cucumis sativus | reverse complement strand
GTTGTTCTTGATAGAAACCAATTGAGGAATCAACTTTTGGCTGCACCTGTGAACTCTAACACACCTGCAACTCTATTGTTAGACACAATTATTTTCTTATTACAACCTGAACTCCCATGGGTTTGTAAAATTGTTGGTTACTTCCTGGAAAGAAATGCATATGCGTTGATTAGGGATATCACTTTGACAGGGAAGGTATAAATGTACTTCCTTTTTTTTCTACTTGCAAGTGGTTTTTTTTATAGACATTCTGTTTTGCCGTGGATTATCCTCTGCAGGTGTTTTCAGAGAACTAATTCACACTCAAACTATTGCAGGAAAGTGCAGATTCACATTCCAAGAGTTCATTGGCTTCTCTAGAACATCTGCTGTCTCTTTTGAGTTCTCATGTTGGTAAGAAGCCATGTTGTTGCCCACGTGTTGATCCCAATTGGAGTTTCTCCTCTCAAATTCTTACTCTTCCTTTACTGTGGCGGACATTCACATTTCACACCTCTCTCTACCCAATGGACAAAGTTGCATGTGTCATCCTCTACTAGGTTTGTGTACCTTGCTGTTTGGATATAATGGCGTTAGTAATGGTTTAAAGGTCATGTTTTCTCAATAACGAGAAACATAACATGCATGTACTTCGTTTAAAAAAGAAAAAAAAACTCTATAGATTTTTTTTGAAAAGATCTTTTTAAGTACAACTTGGTGTGGGACATAAAAAATTATGACTATTCTAGCATACAGAATGGAGTTAGTTCCAGTACTCTGGAGTTTTATTAAAAACTGCCACGAGAATAAAAAATGGTCATCCTTTTCAGAGAAATTGGCATATTTATCAGGAGATGCACCTGGTTGGCTATTACCTTTGGCTGTTTTTTGTCCTGTGTACAAGTAAGATTATCTTCTTTATTCCTGTTCCTCTACTTTTGAATTTCGCTTTAATTCCTCATCTGATGTTATATAATTATATGGTATGTTATAAGATTCGGCATGTCCTGATCACTTCTTTCCTTATCAATCAGGCACATGCTCATAATAATTGACAATGAGGAGTTTTATGAGCAGGAGAAGCCACTATCGTTAAAGGACATCAGATGCCTATCGTTATTTTAAGACAGGTGAGCTCTTTAATTCCATCATATGTCCAAAAAGATACCCATACCCTCCCACTCAAGACACTTAAGTAATTGCTCAGAGAAATAACAAAATACTTGGCCCCACTCTAACAAACACATTCCTAAGGGCCCACACAAATAGAAAAATACCAACTAACTCTCAATCATTCTTTCTTCTTCCTATTCTTGTCTCTACGGGAATACACGTTTACTATGGGAGGTCTATCATTATCCGCCCCCAAAGAGCCACCTTGTCCTCAAGGTGGAATTCAGGAAACTGTTCTTGAATAAGAGCAGCTTGTTCCCATGTTGCACTTTCAAGTGTCCCCTCACTCCAACGGATCAAAACTTCTAAGTTGTCCTCCTTTTCTATTGTTTTGCGAACTCCCAATACTTCTACTGGAGACACTTGCATAGACAAATCAGCAGCCAAATCTTTTGGAATTGGGAATAATGGCCTGTTTGAACCCACGACCTTGGTCGGACGCTTTGAATCTGGCCCACAGAAGCTATCGGAATTCTGTCCAGCTGCCGATTTTCTTTCTATCCTCCTTCCATTGATACCAGTCCAAAGCTTCCCCCTCCAAGCACAGGACCGCCGCATCCAACTTATCTCTCTCCGTCAGATATTCACCACAAAATAGCGCTCCACACGTTGTAGCTATCCATCCACATTCTCTTCTTCCTCTCCTTTAAATATCGACACCTCCAGTTTTCGTAGCCTCATGTCAAAAAGGGGTATCTCACGGATATTTGGTGCACATGGTACTCCAACTCCCTCATCCACCACCGGTTGTTAGTTTTTTGTTCACTTTTTTCTTCTTGAACTTGTTCCTCATTCATTATTCCCTTTCCCTTGTCCGTAATCATTCTTTCACTAGACGTGGATCCTTTTGAAGCACTTCCCATCACTCCCATCCTGTGTATTAACAATTTCATATCCTCACTCAATTTTTACAGATTGTGTGGAATAAATTAATTAAAGTTGTTTCTACCAAAGAAAACAAAAATAATAAATAAAATTATATGTTTTTCAGATTTTATTTTATGTTTCTAAAAGTTGGATGTATTCTGATCATAACCTTTTTGACATATTGTAAAAGGCATTGATAAATTAAATTAAAAAAAAAAAGCATTTACAAAAATTGTTGAAATTCTTTTAAACATTTAGGTGTAAAAATGAAACAAATAGATTAATGCGATGGAAAAATGGTCTAGATCAATCTAGTATCCTGGTATCACTTTTAGCTGATACCACACTTAGCCTGTTGATCAATGATCTAGATCAATCTAGTATCCTGGTAGAATCTTTTTCTCACTTCTTATCTTAAATTATGAAGGTGACATTCCTGAACTAGAGCTATATTTTGTTATTATAAACAATGAATATGGAAAGCAAATTGAAGAAGAGCTACTTCCTGGAGGAAAAAACCGTCGTGTCACCTGTGAAAATGTCATCACATTCATTCATCTTGTTGCCAATCATCGTTTGAACTTTCAGCATAGTTTGTCCCTTGTTTATCCAATGTGTCTCCCTACTCCAATGTTGATTGAAAACATGTCCTCCTCAGATACGACAGCAAAGTTCTCATTTTTTGAGAGGGATTCAGCAGCTTATACAGAAAGAATGGATCAACATGTTCAATGAGCATGAATTCCAGGTATCACTAACTCACTGAGATAGTAACGTGGTTTGCATGAAAAGGCTGTTTTGCTGTTATATAATCTCTTGATGACTCGTTTATCATTGCACATCAACTGCCTCATGTGCCTTGAATCCTGTTTCATGCTAGTATTAATTATACTATTTGGGAAAGAAGTATGTTAAAGGAGGAACATTTTTTCTCCTAGACCATACAAAGTCAGTAGGGTTAAGCACTTAGATTTGCATTTTTATTCTTCTTATTGTGTGGGTGTGTGGGTGGGGGGAGGGGGGAGGGGGTTAGTAGTTTTGATAATGTGCCATTGTCGACCTTTAATTTTCATGTGACGTGAAACACTAAACTAATTAAAGCAAGAACCTAGAATGATTAGGAGTACACTTGATCTTGTGATCTGGGCAGCAACCAACCAAAGCCTAAACCCTAGAGGCATCAGGGTCTTCCTTATTGAGTTCACCTGAAGGAATAGATGTGGGTTTCCTTGATGAAGTGAAGATTCAGGTTCTGGATAAGGAAACTAGTCTTCCTTAAGATTCAAGTTGTTCATTTTCGAAGAGGCACAATGCTCGTAAAAGTGTAGAGGCAGAATTTTACTAATCATTAAAATCTGAGAAATAAACAAAGTGAACTAGATTATTTTTAGCCTACATGGACTCTAAGTGGTGACAACTGAAGTCCTTGTAAGGGGAAAAGATGTGGGAAAAAAAATTCCCTTGCGATGGGAAATGATAAGAAAAACATAAAGAGAACCCTAATTTAGGTCAAATCATGGACCAATGGCTAAATACTATGAAGTTTTGTTGCTGGTCTTTTGTGGTTCCAGGATAAATCGAGTTGCTGTCTTTGACTGGTCTATTTCATTTCAGCTTTCAATATCAGGTTCACTGGACAGCTTGGATGTTGATGACCTACGGACACATACTACTTATTCAAGTGGTTATCATAGGGTAAGTTCTATTAAACCTTTTTTCTATATATGTATTTTTGTTTCTTTTCTTTTCTGCGTAATTGTTTTGCATATTGTGTTCGATAAAATTTTGAAAATTTGAAATCTTGCAAGAAGATTAGTTACAATTAATCTTCCTTTGGAGGTTGAACAATTCTTGGTTTAGGATATCGAATACTAGATTTATTGTAGTGCAATCGGAATTGTGATGTCAAGTCAATTAAACTTCAAAATTGTAGATGATGTTGGAAGATCTCACCGGGTAATTGGGAGATGGTTTTGAAGTCTTTGGAGTTTAGGGAGTTGGTCATCGTTTAGATTCTTTTTAATATTTTTCAATTAATTTCGAATTCATACAATGTATATGCCTGTATTAGTGTTTGAAACTGGGTGATAAATTGATTACCATTATTCAGACTTCTAGTCCTCTCTTATGTTTCTATGACTATGAAAACAAACTTTGGACTTGTATTGTTTGTAATGCTCTGTTTGGTCAGGCACAACCATGATCAAGAAATTTGTGATAGGAAACGGAGAAATATCTTCACTTTTTTAATGCTTCTGCTGGATTGAAAAACCAAATGTGGGAACTTCGGAATTTGAATTTTTATTTCATGCTTTCAGGAGCATTATGTCATTGAGATGTTTTGGGAAGTTATCAAAAGTTTCTCAGTGGAAAACCAAAAGAAATTTCTGAAGTGAGTATTTTCATTACACATCAGTTGGTTACTTCTTGTCTCAAGTTGGCTTAAAGAAAAACTGAACTTCAAAAATATAACAATTGTATCTTGCTTTTTCATTAGGTTTGTAACTGGTTACTCTCGAGGACCACTTCGTATCCTCATTATTCTTAATTATTTGTTTTGGTTTCCCTTAAGGGGATAAGTTGGTTCCTTCTAGAGCTTAAACTAATTTATCCTGCTAGCAAAAATCATGTGAAAAAGTAACTCAGTATGAGACAAGGTACATTTCTGACTAGTACTTTATTGTGCAGAGACTGGCAGATGGTTTAAGTAGCTTTAAAACAAGTAGAATAAATCTTATTGATTTACCTGGTTCCGGAGGCAGAAGCTAACAGGTGCAGCTGGGGAGCGCTTGAAGGAAGCACGCAATATCAACCGATCACTCTCACAACTCGGGTAACCGATCAAAACTATTGGGAGATATTTCAAATTTCATTTAAGCAGTGATCTTTCCAATGATTTTTTTCTTTATTTATTTTGTAATGTCAATTAATTGGCTAATTATTTATCAGAATGCTTGTTGATATCGCTGCATGTTTTATTTTGTAATGTTTGTACTTTTTAGTTGTGATTTGTGAATATGCTAGGATTGATTTGATTTGCTCTTCTGACTGTTAAGATCGGAATGATGTTGCTCATCTGAAAGAAGGCAGCATCATGTGCTTGAAGACTTGTGGAGTATGGAGAGTGAATGGTCAAATTTGAGGAATCGTATCTGCTGGCTTTGTAGTCCAAACAGGTTGTCTGGCTAACTTTCTTTTTCTCATTTTCAACCAATTAGGATAGCTGTCATGTTTTTTGAATTCCTTGCCATTGTTGAGTAGTAACTTGGCATTTGTTTATTAAAAGGTTTTAATTAAGATTATGGTGTTCATAACTTTGTAGTGTCACACTAAATAACTTAAAAGAGTTAGTTTGACAGTTGACAAACATGATAGTAATGTGATAGTGAGTGCAAGGGTAAAAAGAGCTGCTTCTGTTGGGTTAAAGGGATGTTTGTGTTTTTTAGTGTGATGTGTTTTGTTTTCAAGTTCGTTAGTAGACGTATTACTTAATTGAGCATTTTGATACCATAGCCAGTGTAGGGGAAGATGAATGGAGGGTGCTATGAGACTAGTTAAGACTTATATGTATCCTAATTTTAGTAATATATAAAATTGAGAGAATTTCCTTTGATTTTCAGGAACAATGATGAATAATCAATGAAAAATGAATGAAAAGGTTTATCCATGCAAGCTTCAAACCAAAGTCAAGGATATCGATCCTTCCAGGGGAGTCCAAAGTTCCAAGATTGTTTATCCATGCATCATTTTGTCGATCTACTAAGATTAAATTGTCTCGTTGTAGTTGCAAGACTGGAACAATAGACGGCAGTTTACACCACCCAGTGACTTCCATGCTGACGCGATGAATGATTATTTCATTTCACAGGTAATTGTTCTCAATGAATGTTTTGGTTCTAACGACCTGCTATCTGATCGTAATTCTAATTATTTACTTGGCCTTGTTTCTTTGTAGGCAGTGATAGAAAATACCAGAGCAAATGATATACACAAGCGAGTTCCCTTTTTAGTACCGTTTACTAGCAGGGTTAAGATTTTCACTGTAAGCAAGTTATTTTTTTGGTTTCCTTATCCACAATATTGAATTTCTTGACGACTGTTAGTTATAGAAATATGTAAGATATTTTTTATTTATGGTTACTTTCTCTATAACTCATTTCACAGACACAACTAGCAGCAGCTAGGCAAAGGAATGGATCTCTTGCTGTTTTTGCCAGAAACCGGTTTAGAATTCGACGAAATCATATATTGGAAGATGCTTTCAGTCAGATGAGTGCATTGTCTGAAGTTGATCTTCAAGGATCGTAATTTCAGACTTCCATGATTTATGAAAAATGAAATTGTTATCTTACTTTTTTCTATCTTTTTCTTTGCCCTCGTGAAAACGACCCCTTCCCTCTTCTGCATCCTATAGTTGCAGAGTTACTTGTAATTGTTTATTAGTTTTTTTTGTTGTGTTGGGTCAATTGCTTCACTTTTCTGCATGCAGATACGTGTGTCTTTTGTTAATGAATTTGGAGTTGAGGAGCAGGAATGATGGTGGTGGTATTTTTAAAGATGTCATGGAGAACATTACACGGGCAGCCTTTGACGTGCAGTATGGTTTATTTAAGGTTATCACGACATTCCTTATTATTTGCATGGCATGGCTTTGTTAATCCTGTAGTATTATTGGATAACATGAAGCGTGATGAGACAGCCATAGTTTTTGAAATCGCTTTTCAAAATAAAAATAGTTGTGAGATCACATTTCAATATAAAATTGGTTGCTTGAAATCTGTTTCATAAAATTTCAGTAATATGTGGGTATGTATTGTTCATTTTTTCTAATATAAGTTATTTTCTGCTTGGTAATCCAGCAAATTGCTGACCATTTGCTCTACCCAATCCTGGTTCGGGAATGATACATGAGCAACATCTCCAGTTTTTCCATTTCCTCGAAGTTCTTTTGGCAAAGGTATGGCCATAATTCCCAATCATACATGGAATTTACTTTGGTTGATTAGTTTTTTCTTTTTTTGGATAAGGATATCCTGGTCTTGGCCTTATCGTGGAAGATTCTTATATATCTTTCACCCCATACTTTGGTTGAATTTTGGAACATTAATGTATCGCCTGACATTCATAAATACAATGTCATAATTTGAAATCTGCTGTCTTCCTACATTATGCATGTTTTTCTGTTATTGAAGTTGCTGCCCGGTTGTGCTAAAAGTTCTCAAGCAGTCATGCTAAAAGATCTCAATCACATTAAATGATTTTTGACAGGATGTTGTTGTTTACCCTTCTTCCTGTAGGTCATTTTGAAGGAACTCTTGTTGATATACTTTTTGCAACATTCTTCTTGAGCAAGTTAAAACAGAAGTAAGGTTTTTAAAGATTTACTGTCTTACTGTTTTGTATTTTGTGCTGATCCACTAATCGTAGTATTGATGGTCATGACAATGACTAGTTGCAAGTTACTTGAATTTTTAGGGTTCTAAAAATCTTACATTTTATTATGGGTGCACTGCCTACTAATGAGATTGTCAATTGCTAACTTCCAAATGTTGAATTTGGGATTTCCATGCTACATTCACTTTCTTGATCTGCAATTACAGAGCTACTCTATACTGGAATAAAGTCTCATCTGAACTGTACATTGCTTTTGATGCTGTAATTGCAAAGCTAGGAAATCTTTATGTATAATGCCTTTTTTTTATCATTTATTAATGAAAATGAGAAGCCTTTTATAGGCTGGAGATTACAAGAGTTGTTAAACTAACTTGGGGTTGAGTTAGTTTACTTATAACTAACTCAAGATACAAAATTGTTAATTCAAATAACTAATCCTAAACTATAAAAATGGTAATTCAAACACCTCCTCTAGGATAAAACTCAAGAAACATAAAGAAGGGGGATGTTCTACATTAGCTTTTGTCAAGGCTTTAGCCAAAATTTTATTTATCAACTGTGGGGGAGGATTTGAGAGCTCCCCAATCTCTACACACTTCTCTAATGAGAGTCTATACCAAAATCAAGATACCCATACCCTTCCACTCAAGAAACTTAAGTAATTGCTTAGAGAAATAACAAAATACTTGGCCCCACTCTAACAAACACATTCCTAAGGGCCCACACAAATAGAAAATACCAACTAACTCTCAATCATTCTTTCTTCTTCCTATTCTTGTCTCTACGGGAATACACCTTTACTATGGGAGGTCTATCATTACCCGCCCCCCAAATAGCCACCTTGTCCTCAAGGTGGAATTCAGGAAACTGATTCTTGAATAAGAGCAGCTTGTTCCCACGTTGCACTTTCAAGTGTCCCCTCACTCGAACGGATCAAAACTTCTAAGTTGTCCTCCTTTTCTATTGTTTTGCGAACTCCCAATACTTCTACCGGAGACACTTGCATAGACAAATCAGCAGCCAAATCTTTTGAAATTGGGAATAATGGCCTGTTTGAACCCACGACCTTGCGAAGAACAGAAACATGAAAGACCGGGTGTATAAGCGATTCCTTGGGAAGGGCCAAACGGTATGCAACGAAACGAATTCGTGCCACGATCATAAATGACCCAATGAATCTTGGGGCCAATTTGGAGTGCTTAAAACGGCTGAGAGGGACTGTAGGTAAGGGCGTAACTTCACATAAACCCAATCATGAACCTCAAACTGCACCTCCCGTCTTTTAGCATTAGCATATTTGACCATTCGCTGCTGTGCTTTCAGTAAATTGGCCTTCAAAACGCCCAAAATTTCATCTCTTTCTTTCATCAAATGGTCTACTTCATCATTCACCCGGCTCGAGCCCTTCACATATGGTAATATAGAGGGGGTGGTCGCCCATAGAGGCCTCGAAGGGGGTCATCAATGTGGCTGTACGGACTGTTGTATTATAGCTTAATTCAGCCCAAGCTAGCCATTTAACCCATTGTTTAGGTGTGTTCATAGAAAAACACCCTAGATACGTCTCCACCCCTCGATTGACAACTTTTTTCATACTTTTTGAAATTTTGGTAGGTTGTGAGTTACAAACTTACACTGAAGCATTGCTTGGTCGTTTTGAAAATTCAAGTGATACTTACACACGTTTTGAATACATTTTAGGTTAGAGTGAGTTTGTTGCACTTGGTTGTCATTTTTGGTCTTGAAATGCTTTTTTCAACCTTTTTGGTAGATTATGAGTTACTAACTTACACTTAGGATTTGCTAGATCGTTTTGAAAACTCAAGTAATACCTAGACACGTTTTGAGCATGTTTTAGGTTGGTTTGAACTAAGTTTGTTGCACTTACACACTTGGTTGCCATTTTGGGTCTTGTAGTGCTTTTTTCACTCTATTTGAACTTTTTTCGTAGGTTATGAGTTACGAACCTACACGTAAGCTTTTTTAGGTCGTTTTGAAAGTTCAAGTGATACTTAGACACGTTTTGAACTCGTTTTAGGTTGGTTTGACACTAAGTTTTAAACACATTTGATTGACATGTTGGGTCTTGAAGTACTTTTTTCACACTTTTTGAAATTTTGGTAGGTTGTGAGTTACAAACTTACACTTAAGCATTGCTGGGTCGTTTTGAAAATTCAAGTGATACTTACACACGTTTTGAATACATTTTAGGTTAGATTGAGTTTGTTGCACTTACACACATGGTTGTCATTTTTGGTCTTGAAATGCTTTTTTCAACCTTTTCGGTAGATTATGAGTTACGAACTTACCCTTAGGATTTGCTAGGTCGTTTTGAAAACTCAAGTAATACCTAGACACGTTTTGAGCACGTTTTAGGTTGGTTTGAACTAAGTTTGTTGCACTTACACACTTGGTTGCCATTTTGGGTCTTGTAGTGCTTTTTTCACAATATTTGAACTTTTTTCGTAGGTTATGAGTTACGAACCTGCACGTAAGCTGTTTTAGGTCGTTTTGAAAGTTGCAGTGAAAGTTAGACACGTTTTGAGCACGTTTTAGGTCGTTTTGAGCATGTTTTAGGTCGTTTTGAGTAAATGGTATGTATGTTGTGATTGTTTGATTGCATGTATAATACCTTATTGAGATGTGTATGCTTGATTGAGAAGCTGATAGAACACCAAGTAATGGTTCTTATTTGTTCATTAAGCAACCAAACTATTACAGAATACAATACTCAAACCAGTCTTGAAAACACCGAACAAACAAGTACTATTACAGACAATAACCAAGTATAAAATAAAACATTCAAACATCAAAAGTAGTTTAGGATAATGGAAAACACTTTCTAAGATTAAAGTAACTGAACAACTTCTGTAATTCTGCTCTCCAGAAAATACAGCCCCTCCACTTCCAGAAACTGATTAACCAACCCCCATCTTTCCTTCCATCTCTCCCTTTTAACCTCCCCCTGTAACTAACTGTGGAGGCCCTCAATAAAATCCATACTAATATCTTCCCACACACGGTCCGGAATGGGTAATGCTTGAAGGAAACCAGCCGGAGTTAAAGACAAGTATTTGGCTTGCTGACACACGGAACATTCAGCAACATAGGTGCGGATATGGGCTTTCATACCTCGCCAATAGACCTCCCTTGCTAGCCTTTGATATGTTTTCAATGCACCATGATGTCCCCCTATCGGGCTGTTATGGAACTCAGCTAATAATAAAGTAATATTAGGTGAATCCTCCTCCTTGTAGCAAATATCCATCTGGAGCTGGCTGTCCATTTATCAAGGATAATCGAATATTGTTAAGAGATTCATTTCCAGCCACTTGATCGATGAAAACCGAAGGGTTTAGCCCGCCCACAATACTTACGAGGCCCAATTCAAATACCGGTGGTAATCTCTATAAGGCATCGGCCGCTTTGTTTTCCAATCCTTTCTTGTACTCAATCACAAAATCATACCCCAATAGTTTAGCGATCCATCTCTGATATTCTCCCCCGATAGCCCGTTGTTCAAGAAGAAACTTCAAACTTTTCTGATCTGTACGCACCACAAAAGGCTTACCCAATAGATATGGTCGCCATTTTTGAACAGCCAGCACTATTGCCATAAGCTCCCGTTCATAAACAGCCTTAAACCTATGGGTAATAGGTAAAGCTTGACTGAAAAAGGCCACTGGTCGTTGATTTTGCATTAGGACAGCCCCAATACCCACACCCGAAGCATCAGTTTCCAGCACAAAACTTTGTGAAAAATCAGGAATACCTAGCATCGGGACAGACATCATTGCTGACTTTTAACTGCTGAAATGCGTTCTCGGTCGTCTCATTCCACTTAAAGTTACCTTTTTTTAACAGTTGTGTCAAGGGGGCAGCACAATAGAACCGTAGTTTGCAACGAATTTCCGATAATACCCCGTTAGCCCCAAAAAATCCACCTAGCTCCTTCACGTTCTTGGGTGCTGGCCATTTAACCATCGCTTCTATTTTTGTTGGATCCGCTGCCACCCCCTCTGAAGAAATAACATGGCCCAAGTATTCAATTTTGTCAACCGCAAATTGGCATTTTTTAAAGTTGGCTACCAGTTGATGAGCTACTAGAGTTTCCAAAACCATTGCCAATTGGTGCAAATGCTCGTCCAAGGACTTGCTGTAAATTAAGATGTCATCAAAGAAAACCAAAACAAACTTGCGTAAATATGGGCGAAGAACATCACTCATGATTGATTGGAATGTTGCTGGAGCGTTTCAACCCAAAGAGCATCACAAGGAATTCATAGGGCCCCTCGTGGGTTCGAAACGCTGTTTTGTGAACATCGGCTGCCCGCACCCGAATTTGCTGATAACCTAACTTTAAATCAATTTTGGAGAATATGGTTGCCCCAAATAATTTGTCTAACAGTTCATCAACAACAGGAATCAGATACTTATCTGGTATAGTGGCAAGATTCAGTGCTCGGTAATCAACGCAAAATCGCCAGCTACCATCCTTTTTCTTAACAAGGAGCACTGAAAAGGCACTTTTGCTTGGCTGAATTATTCCGGCTAGCAGCATTTCCTTAACTAGTTTCTCTATCTCATCTTTCTAAAATTGGGGATAACGATACAGGCGCACGTTCACTGCACGAGCCCCTGGTGGGGGTAATTGATTGCTTGGTTCAAACACAACGCTAAAGGACTGAAGAACTTTATGAATTTCTGGTTGTAGTTTACTCAAGTAGTCTGCTATGTGTTCCCTTGCTTCGCCCACTCCCCACTGTACAACTGCACTTAATTCGATTGACACGCCTTGATCTTCCTTCTCAAAGGTTTTCATTATCGATTTCAGTGACACTTGGGATCTTACTAAACTTCTATCCCCTTGAAGAATTACCACCCATTCACCCAGTGAGAATTCCATCTCCGACAACTTGTAATAAAAAACTACTTTCCCTAACATTTCCAACCAAGTAACTCCTAATATAACGTCGGCACTCCCGAGTGGTAGAGGGAGAAAATCGTGAGTGATTGATAAATTGGCGATTGTCAGGTTTACATCCTTACACACACTGGTTGCTTGGACTACGCCTCCGGTTCCCATAACAACCCCATATGCATCCATGGTTTCTACTGAAATTTTTAGCTCTTTGACTACCTCTTCTGCAATAAAATTGTGCGTGGCTCCCCCATCGATCAGCACCACAACCTCACGTCCCCTTATTTCTTCCTCTCCCACATTAACGCCGCTAAGGGCTGATTTTTCCCAGTTTACTTTCTGCCCCGAACACCATTCGAATAATCTAATGACGTTTTAAAGTTTAAGGAGCATCTTCACATCATACATACAAAAGAGAAGAGTATCATCGACAAATTGAAGCAAAGGGAGGTGGATCAAGTCTTTGCCAACAAGGAAACCTTCAAACTGGCTGTTAATATGAAGCTTGTTTATGATTTCTCCTAAAACCTCACTTACTAGGAGGAATAAAAAGGGGGAGAGGGGGTCCCCTTGGCGGATACCTCTAGATGCTGTTATCCGGCCTCTAGGCTTACCATTGATGAAGATTGAATACTTTGGATTTTTTAGGCACCCATTATCCATGATATCCATTTGGAACTAAACTTTTTCAAAGATAAATTTTTTTCTAAAAAGTTCCAATTCACCCTATCAAAGGCTTTTTCCAAGTCAAGTTTTAAAATCCATCCTTTTTTCCGTTTTGCCCTATAATCTTCCACGGCCTCGTTAGCAATTAATATTGGGTCAAGAATTTGCCTACCTTCAATAAAGGCGCTTTGAGTGGGGCTTATAATTGCATCCATAACTTGTTTTAGACGTTCAGATAAAACCTTTGCGACGACCTTGTATGCTAACGTAGTAAGGCTGATTGGACGGAAATCCTTGACTAGAGTCACATTCTCTTTTTTCTGCACTAAACAAATGAAGTTTTCTTGGATGCAAGCATTTAATCTTCCATTTCTGTGGAAATCAGACATTAGTGATTTGAAGATATCCTTGAAAATAGACCATTGGGTGATTAGGAACTTCACTGTGAAGCCATCCGGGCCCGGAGCTTTATTGTTGCCAAGTGCCTTTAATGCCTTAAAGATCTCCTCCACTGAAAACTGGGTAACAAGAGCCTCATTCTGAATTGAGGAAACACAAGACCAATTACTGTTAATAGGGATGAATCTGTCCCCCGGAATTCTGGTATAAAGTGACTCAAAAAATTCCAGCACAAGCCTTTCAATGTCGCGGAATGAAGTCGAGACAACCCCATCATCATCTTTTAATTCAGTTATGAGGTTCCTTCTTTTATTCGCATTTAGAAAGCGGTGGAAGAAGCCCGTATTCTCATCACCCAAAGAAAGCCAATTGAGTTTACTCTTCTGAATAAAATTACGCTCTTCATTTTGATAAATACTAAGTAATTCCGCTTGCAAAGCAGCTCTAGAATTCAACTCTTCTTGATTTAATCCAATCAACTCAGCCACAAAATCATATTTTTCTAATTTTGACATCAAGGATTTCTCTGTTTTTTTTTTTACCTTAGCTTGCGCAGCAATATTCCAAGCTTTTACTGCCAATTTAACTGATCTCAACTGCTCATGAAGAATGAAACCAGCCCATCCCTGGAAGTTAGAGTTGCTCACTGTTTCAACAATAATCTGATTAGAATCACTGGACACCAACCAGCTGTTACAAAACCGAAAAGGAGAGGGACCCCAAAGAAAAGAACCAGCCTCCAAGAATAAAGGAAAGTGATCCGAGAAGATGCGTGCTTTTCGAGAAACCCGAGAATTTTCAAAACAAACATCCCACATCTGATTTATGAAGAATGTGTCTAATAATGATCTTCAAGGAGAACTACCGTCTCTAGACCAAGTGAACCTTCCATTTTGCAATGGAATTTCCATGAGAGAAACCATGTCAATAAACTTATTGAATAATGACATTCCTCTAGTACTTCTGCCAAAAGGAAATCTTTCCTGGGCCCAACGAGTGATATTAAAATTCCCACCTATGCACCAGGCCACGGCCGAACAATCAGCTAAGGAAGACAATTCGGGCCAAACCAATTTCCTTTCTTTGCAACCACAAGGGCCATAGACATTTGTGATCCAACAAACCTTTTTGCACAAAGTGAGGCATTTGATTGACAAAGAGAAGCGTCTTTTAATGACCTCTGTTACAGATATTTTACTGCTGTCCCACATGGTAAGAATTCCCCCAGAAGATCCAACAGAAGCCACATAATCCCAGCCAATATCCTTAGAACTCCACAATGATTTTATAAAAGCCGAGTTCAAGGTATCCTTCTTAGATTCTTGAATCATGACTACAATTGTTGATGAATTTTTTAAGTGCTGCACGTTTAGAGGAGTCGTTCAAACCCTTAGTGTTCCAGGAGACAACCTTAATAATGACTGGGAGGAGGAAAAGGCAGTTGCACATCTAATTTAAGCCAGAATGATTCCACAATCGCCGACTATAGACACTAAATCTTTAGGCAAATCCAGGGGAATTTTAATAGGGAGAATATCTTCATCATTGAACAAGACATTCAGATCCATCCCATTAATTTCTGGGACTAATTTAGGGTCAACTTCAGTGTTGGGGACTGCCAATTTAACTGATCTCAACAGTAAGTTGATTAAGTTGGGCAGTAGGAAGACAAGGCATCTGCTGCTTTGTTTTCTAGTCCCGGTTTATACACGACATCAAAATTATAGCCAAGAAGCTTAGCAATCCATCTCTGATGTTGAGGTTGGATAACCCTTTGTTCCAATAAAAGTTTCAATGATCGTTGATCAGTTTTCACTACAAACCTCCTGCCAAAAGATAAGGTCTACAGCGTTGCACAGCCAAAACTACAGCCATTAATTCCCGTTCATAAACTGGTTTAGCACGATCCCTCATAGCTAATGTCTGGCTAAAATAAGCAATTGGCCGATGATTTTGAATTAAGACAGCACCTACCCCGTATCCAGAAGCATCGGTCTCTATTTCAAATGGTAAGGAAAAATCTGGCAGTGCTAAGATTGGGAGAGTCATCGTAGCCATCTTTAAATTCTCAAAAGCTTCAGCAGCTGCAACAGTCCATTCATATGCTCCTTTCTTCAATAGTTGAGTCAAAGGAGCAGCCACACTTCCATAATTCATTACAAATCTTCGATAATATCCTGTCAACCAAGAAATCCACGAACTTCACGGACATTAGTGGGCACGGGCCATTCTTTGATAGATCTAATTTTCTCGGGATCAACCTCTACACCCTTGCCCGAAATTATATGGCCAAGATACTCCACTTTCATTTTGGCAAACCCACACTTGTGCTGCATATTAGCATATAATTTATTCTCTCGCAGCACCTCTAACACCCATTCTAAATGTTGAAGATTTTCATCCAAACTTCTGCTGTAAATTAATATATCATCAAAAAAGACTAAGAAAACCTGCGTAGGTAAGGTTTAAAGATACTATTCATCAAAGCTTGAAACGTTGATGGTGCATTGGTGAGCCCAAAAGGCATGACAAGAAACTCATAATGCCCCTCGTGAGTTCTAAAAGCTGTTTTCTTCACATCCTTTTTACACATTCTAATTTGATGATATCCCGCCTTGAGATCAATCTTCGAAAATATATTAGCCCCATTAAGTTCATCAAACAATTCCTCTACTACTGGAATAGGAAACTTGTCTGGAACGGTCACACTATTCAACGCACGGTAATCTACACAAAACCGTCAACTACCATTTTTTTTTCACCAACAAGACCGGGCTCGAATATGGACTAGTACTAGGTTTTTATGCCAAATGCCATCATTTCATCAACCAATCTTTCCATCTCCTCCTTTTGCTGGTATGCATATCTATAAGGCCGAACATTGACTGGATTAGTCCCCTTCTTAAGATGTATATGATGTTCAATGGTACATTGTGGTGGCAACTCTCCAGGCCAATCAAAAACATCTTCATTCTTAGCTAACACGGCTGGAATAGACTCATGAGTGGTAGGCACTTCATCAACCCCATACATCGCTGCAAATGCCATTCCACCTTCCAAAGATCCACACTCAATCAGAAATCCCTGATCAAGTTCTGTCCATGTCTTCATCATGTGCTTCAAACTCACCCTAGCCTTCGTATGACTCGGATCTCCCCTTAATACAACCTTCTTCCCATTTTGTATGAATGTCAAAGTAATTTTTCACCAATCTACTTCGGTTACTCCTAATGTATGTAGCCATTGCATACCAAGAATGACATCCACTCCCCCCAATTCCAATGGCAGAAAATTATCCACAACCTTCCATTCACCCAATAGCAGTTCCACTTGTTTACAAATTCCCTTCCCTTTTACAGCTGATTCAGACCCCAAAATAACCCCATAATCAGAAGTTTCCTGAATCCTCTTCTTCAACTACTTCTAGTTCTTCCCCATTTGCCCCAACAACTAAAACTCTAAGTTCCTTATGATCTTTCACTTTACACTTATGGCCCACAAAAAATCATTCCTCACAACGAAAACAGAGACCTTTCTCACGTCTAGCCTGAAATTCAGCATCAGGAAGTCGTTTTAGTGGTCCTTCTCGTCGATTAGGTTCACCAGCCACTCCTCGAAGTGTAATCATCCGCATTGGAACAATCCCTTCTGACTTATTATCATTAGAAATCACAGGAATTTGAGGTTTAAAAGAAGCAGAAAACCTGGAATTTTCCATCCGCTGCACGTTTGAAACTTGATTCTCCCCTTATCACTTCTCGGTTCTCAATCTTTTGGGCCAACTTCATCATTTGAGCAAGCCCCATAGGTTCCCAACATTCCATGCCTGCCTTAATCCATGGTTTCAAACCATTCATAAATGTTTCTTCTAAGACAGCCTTTTGTAGAAAAGGCAATGGTGCTACTGATTTGTCAAATAAATTCCGATATTCTTCCACTGTAATTTCTTGCTTGATCTTTAAAAATCTTCCCAGAATTGATCCCTCACGACTCGATCGAAATCAAACAATAAGTCTCTTCTTTAAATCGTCCCAATTAACAAACGGTTCACGATCTTCATGAGATTTATACCAATCCAAAGCTGCTCCATCAAAACTAATAATGGACACAGTCATTTTCTCTGACTCACTCAGTTTGTGTATCTGAAAGTATCTCTCAGCCCTAAACAACAACCAAGAATCAGGATCATTTCCCACAAAAACTGGCATTTCAATTTTTTTAAATTTGCTTCGGTCGCCCGCAGAATCTTCACCCTCCAACTTGGTATGTTTTTCCTCAGATTTTCCTCCCATCATCGTCCAATCACTGACATCAACCATGCTGTCAACTTTACTTGATGATCCTTCTAGTACTTCTTCCATCGTTGTCTTCTCTTTGATCATTCCTTCAATATATTTCAACAGTGTTTCTGGTTGCTGTTGTTGCTTCTCAGCCTGTACTCCTAACCTCTCAATACTCTTCGCCAAAGATGACATGTTTTCCTTGATTGTTGGCAGATCATGTAATTCTGCTCGAATGCCGGATATTTCTTGATCTACCATTTCCAACTTTTCCTCAATTCGCTTTTGAGCCATGATATAGAACTTCACAGATTCGATTTCTACGATACCAAAATGATAGAACACCAAATAGTGTGTTCTACTAATTTATTAATCAGCCAAACATTTACAGAAAACAGGTTCTAACACAGTCTTGAAAACAAAGTACTCGACAATTTGGAAGACAAAAAGCCCTAGAAGAGTGAATATCACACTTTGGAGAATGCAAAATGGACTATGAACTGTGCAGAAGTTTTGCAAATGAAACCTCCCTTTCTCAGTTTATCTCCTCATGTTTGTCCCTTGTGTTTGCATGCTTTAGAAGATTTACATCATATTTTCTTCTCCTGCTTACATGCACATGCAAAGAAGTGTTGGTTTGGCTTACTTGGCTATCTTCATTTGAATTGGGTTTTCGACTATAGATTTAGGAGAACGTGGTCCAGCTTATTTCATGTCCCATTCTCAAGAAGAAACCAAGATTGATTTGGTTAAATGCAGTAAAGGCCATTTTACCAGAAATTTGGTTTGAACAAAATCAACTAACATTTCAAAATAAAGCTTCCTCTTGGACAACTCGAGTCGAAATGGCTAGAATCAATGCTTCTACTTGATGCTCTCTTTCAAAAGACTTCAAAGATTTCTCCATACAAGATATAAGTCATAATTGGCCGACTTTCATTTTTAATTCTTAGTCCACTATGTACTCTTATTTTATTTCTTTTGGATTTCTAGTGGTCTTAAATCTATGTTGTATAGTTATTGGGCAGTTTGTATGATCTATTCTAAACCTTGTCGTTGGTTTAAGTCTCGATATGGTGAGAATGCTAAGTGGGTGTCAACCTAGATGAGATGTCCAAGTGCACTAGCTGATCCTAGGGCTTCTTTGTATTATCTTTTGTCTTGTCTACTCATTTTCAGCTTAATGAAGAGGCTTCTTTGTATTTCTTCATGGCTTGTATTCATGGTAATTAGTTTCGTAATGAATCTTTCATGTTCTGGTAAACATTGCAGAAACACATAATTTCAGCAATCTGTCAAAGAGTTGAAGGAGAAGACAGAAGAACTTAAAGGTCACATGAAGACCTAAAAGTTAGGTAATTTTTTGAAAACTTTTTTCTTAGTCTTGCTTAGTTTTAGTGGTATTTGTTAACAGGCTGAGACATACTCTTGTATGCCAAGGCTGGGTGGCCAATTCAATGGATGGCCTGAGACGGTGAAATGACGAGTGTAGAACAAAGTAGACAATCGAGCAGATTTACAAGTAGGGGGATGGTGTTTGGTCTTACTCTAAAGCTACTGCTAGAAAGGTGATTCTCCCTTTATTTACACATGTTATCTATATTTAATTACTGTTTTTATGTGATGGTGAATAAATATTTAAGTCGTTTCAAGTTTGTACATCATGCTTGAGTTAATACATTTCCCAACTCGCACTAATTTTAAAGTTGAGACTAAGTTTGTTGCACTTACACACTTGGTTGCCATTTTGGATTTTGGAGTGCTTTTTCTACATTTTTTGAACTTTTTGGTAGATTATGAGTTATGAAGTAACACTAAAGCATTATTAGGTCGTTTTTAAAGTTCGAGTGATACTTAAACATTTTTTGAACACCTTTTAGGTTCTTACAAACTAAGTTAGTTTTACATACAGCCATGGTTTCCATTTTGAGTCTTAAAAGATTTTTTTCACACTTTTTGAAATTTTTGGTAAGTTATGAGTTATAAACTTACACTTAAGCGTTGTTAGGTTGTTTGAAAACTTATACATGTTTTGAATACTTGTTAGGTTTGTATAGAACTAAGTTCGTTGCACTTACACAATTGACATTTTGGGTTTTGGAGTGTCTTTTTAAAAAATTTTGAACTTTTTGCTAGGTTATGACTTATGAACTTGTATTGAATATTTGTTAGGTCCTTTTGAAAGTTCAAGTGATACTTAGACACATTTTGAACTCGTTTTAGGTTGGTTTGAAACTAAGTTTTACACACGTTTGATTGACATGTTGGGTCTTGAAGTACTTTTTTCGTACTTTTTGAAATTTTGGTAGGTTGTGAGTTACAAACTTACACTTAAGCATTGCTGGGTCGTTTTGAAAATTCAAGTGATACTTACACACGTTTTGAATACATTTTAGGTTAGATTGAGTTTGTTGCACTTGGTTGTCATTTTTGGTCTTGAAATGCTTTTTTCAACCTTTTTGGTAGATTATGAGTTACGAACTTACACTTAGGATTTGCTAGGTCGTTTTGAAAACTTAAGTAATACCTAGACACGTTTTGAGCACGTTTTAGGTTGGTTTGAACTAAGTTTGTTGCACTTACACACTTGGTTGCCATTTTGGGTCTTGTAGTGCTTTTTTCACTCTATTTGAACTTTTTTCGTAGGTTATGAGTTACGAACCTACACGTAAGCTTTTTTAGGTCGTTTTGAAAGTTCAAGTGATACTTAGACACGTTTTGAACTCGTTTTAGGTTGGTTTGACACTAAGTTTTAAACACATTTGATTGACATGTTGGGTCTTGAAGTACTTTTTTCACACTTTTTGAAATTTTGGTAGGTTGTGAGTTACAAACTTACACTTAAGCATTGCTGGGTCGTTTTGAAAATTCAAGTGATACGTACACACGTTTTGAATACATTTTAGGTTAGATTGAGTTTGTTGCACTTGGTTGTCATTTTTGGTCTTGAAATGCTTTTTTCAACCTTTTTGGTAGATTATGAGTTACAAACTACATTTAGGATTTGCTAGGTCGTTTTGAAAACTCAAGTAATACCTAGACACGTTTTGAGCACGTTTTAGGTTGGTTTGAACTAAGTTTGTTGCACTTACACACTTGGTTACCATTTTGGGTCTTGTAGTGCTTTTTTCACTCTATTTGAACTTTTTTCGTAGGTTATGAGTGCGAACCTACACGTAAGCTGTTTTAGGTCGTTTTGAAAGTTCAAGTGATACTTAGACACATTTTGTTCAAGTGATACTGTTTTAGGTCGTTTTCAAGTGAACTTTTTTCTTCTTGTATTGACTGTTTTACTATTTCTTCATGCTTTGTATTCATGGTATTTATGTTCGTAATGAATCTTTCATGTTCTGGTAAACATTGCAGAAACACATAATTTCAGCAATCTGTCAAAGAGTTGAAGGAGAAGACAGAAGAACTTAAAAGTCACATGAAGACCTAAAAGTTAGGTAATTTTTTGAAAACTTTTTTCTTTGTCTTGCTTAGTTTTAGTGGTATTTGTTAACAGGCTGAGACATACTCTTGTATGCCAAGGCTGGGTGGCCAATTCAATGGATGGCCTGAGACGGTGAAATGACGAGTGTAGAACAAAGTAGACAATCGAGCAGATTTACAAGTAGGAGGATGTTGTTTGGTCTTACTCTAAAGCTACTGCTAGAAAGGTGATTCTCCCTTTATTTACACATGTTATCTATATTTAATTACTGTTTTTATGTGATGGTGAATAAATATTTAAGTCGTTTCAAGTTTGTACATCATGCTTGAGTTAATACATTTCCCAACTCGCACTAATTTTAAAGTTGGGACTAAGCTTGTTGCACTTACACACTTGGTTGCCATTTTGGATTTTGGAATGCTTTTTCTACATTTTTTGAACTTTTTGGTAGGTTATGAGTTATGAAGTAACACTAAAGCATTATTAGGTCATTTTTAAAGTTCGAGTGATACTTAAAACATTTTTTGAACACCTTTTAGGTTGTTACAAACTAAGTTAGTTTTGCATACAGCCATGGTTGCCATTTTGAGTCTTGAAAGATTTTTTTTTCACACTTTTTGAAATTTTTGGTAAGTTATGAGTTATAAACTTACACTTAAGCGTTGTTAGGGTGTTCGAAAACTTATACGTGTTTTGAATACTTGTTAGGTTTGTATAGAACTAAGTTCGTTGCACTTACACACTTGACATTTTGGGTTTTGGAGTGTCTTTTTCAAAAATTTTGAACTTTTTTCTAGGTTATGACTTATGAACTTGTATTGAATATTTGTTAGGTCGTTTTGAAAGTTCAAGTGAAACTTAGACACGTTTTGAACTCGTTTTAGGTTGGTTTGAAACTAAGTTTTACACACATTTGATTGACATGTTGGGTCTTGAAGTACTTTTTTCATAGTTTTTGAAATTTTGGTAGGTTGTGAGTTACAAACTTACACTTAAGCATTGCTTGGTCGTTTTGAAAATTCAAGTGATACTTACACACGTTTTGAATACATTTTAGGTTAGATTGAGTTTGTTGCACTTGGTTGTCATTTTTGGTCTTGAAATGCTTTTTTCAACCTTTTTGGTAGATTATGAGTTACTAACTTACACTTAGGATTTGCTAGATCGTTTTGAAAACTCAAGTAATACCTAGACACGTTTTGAGCATGTTTTAGGTTGGTTTGAACTAAGTTTGTTGCACTTACACACTTGGTTGCCATTTTGGGTCTTGTAGTGCTTTTTTCACTCTATTTGAACTTTTTTCGTAGGTTATGAGTTACGAACCTACACGTAAGCTTTTTTAGGTCGTTTTGAAAGTTCAAGTGATACTTAGACACGTTTTGAACTCGTTTTAGGTTGGTTTGACAGTAAGTTTTAAACACATTTGATTGACATGTTGGGTCTTGAAGTACTTTTTTCACACTTTTTGAAATTTTGGTAGGTTGTGAGTTACAAACTTACACTTAAGCATTGCTGGGTCGTTTTGAAAATTCAAGTGATACTTACACACGTTTTGAATACATTTTAGGTTAGATTGAGTTTGTTGCACTTACACACATGGTTGTCATTTTTGGTCTTGAAATGCTTTTTTCAACCTTTTCGGTAGATTATGAGTTACGAACTTACCTTAGGATTTGCTAGGTCGTTTTGAAAACTCAAGTAATACCTAGACACGTTTTGAGCACGTTTTAGGTTGGTTTGAACTAAGTTTGTTGCACTTACACACTTGGTTGCCATTTTGGGTCTTGTAGTGCTTTTTTCACTCTATTTGAACTTTTTTCGTAGGTTATGAGTTACGAACCTACACGTAAGCTTTTTTAGGTCGTTTTGAAAGTTCAAGTGATACTTAGACACGTTTTGAACTCGTTTTAGGTTGGTTTGACACTAAGTTTTAAACACATTTGATTGACATGTTGGGTCTTGAAGTACTTTTTTCACACTTTTTGAAATTTTGGTAGGTTGTGAGTTACAAACTTACACTTAAGCATTGCTGGGTCGTTTTGAAAATTCAAGTGATACTTACACACGTTTTGAATACATTTTAGGTTAGATTGAGTTTGTTGCACTTACACACATGGTTGTCATTTTTGGTCTTGAAATGCTTTTTTCAACCTTTTCGGTAGATTATGAGTTACGAACTTACCCTTAGGATTTGCTAGGTCGTTTTGAAAACTCAAGTAATACCTAGACACGTTTTGAGCACGTTTTAGGTTGGTTTGAACTAAGTTTGTTGCACTTACACACTTGGTTGCCATTTTGGGTCTTGTAGTGCTTTTTTCACAATATTTGAACTTTTTTCGTAGGTTATGAGTTACGAACCTGCACGTAAGCTGTTTTAGGTCGTTTTGAAAGTTGCAGTGAAAGTTAGACACGTTTTGAGCACGTTTTAGGTCGTTTTGAGCATGTTTTAGTCGTTTTGAGTAAATGGTATGTATGTTGTGATTGTTTGATTGCATGTATAATACCTTATTGAGATGTGTATGCTTGATTGAGAAGCTGATAGAACACCAAGTAATGGTTCTTATTTGTTCATTAAGCAACCAAACTATTACAGAATACAATACTCAAACCAGTCTTGAAAACACCGAACAAACAAGTACTATTACAGACAATAACCAAGTATAAAATAAAACATTCAAACATCAAAAGTAGTTTAGGATAATGGAAAACACTTTCTAAGATTAAAGTAACTGAACAACTTCTGTAATTCTGCTCTCCAGAAAATACAGCCCCTCCACTTCCAGAAACTGATTAACCAACCCCATCTTTCCTTCCATCTCTCCCTTTTAACCTCCCCCTGTAACTAACTGTGGAGGCCCTCAATAAAATCCATACTAATATCTTCCCACACACGGTCCGGAATGGGTAATGCTTGAAGGAAACCAGCCGGAGTTAAAGACAAGTATTTGGCTTGCTGACACACGGAACATTCAGCAACATAGGTGCGGATATGGGCTTTCATACCTCGCCAATAGACCTCCCTTGCTAGCCTTTGATATGTTTTCAATGCACCATGATGTCCCCTATCGGGCTGTTATGGAACTCAGCTAATAATAAAGTAATATTAGGTGAATCCTCCTCCTTGTAGCAAATATCCATCTGGAGCTGGCTGTCCATTTATCAAGGATAATCGAATATTGTTAAGAGATTCATTTCCAGCCACTTGATCGATGAAAACCGAAGGGTTTAGCCCGCCCACAATACTTACGAGGCCCAATTCAAATACCGGTGGTAATCTCTATAAGGCATCGGCCGCTTTGTTTTCCAATCCTTTCTTGTACTCAATCACAAAATCATACCCCAATAGTTTAGCGATCCATCTCTGATATTCTCCCCCGATAGCCCGTTGTTCAAGAAGAAACTTCAAACTTTTCTGATCTGTACGCACCACAAAAGGCTTACCCAATAGATATGGTCGCCATTTTTGAACAGCCAGCACTATTGCCATAAGCTCCCGTTCATAAACAGCCTTAAACCTATGGGTAATAGGTAAAGCTTGACTGAAAAAGGCCACTGGTCGTTGATTTTGCATTAGGACAGCCCAATACCCACACCCGAAGCATCAGTTTCCAGCACAAACCTTTGTGAAAATCAGGAATACCTAGCATCGGGACAGACATCATTGCTGACTTTTAACTGCTGAAATGCGTTCTCGGTCGTCTCATTCCACTTAAAGTTACCTTTTTTTAACAGTTGTGTCAAGGGGGGCAGCACAATAGAACCGTAGTTTGCAACGAATTTCCGATAATACCCCGTTAGCCCCAAAAAACCACCTAGCTCCTTCACGTTCTTGGGTGCTGGCCATTTAACCATCGCTTCTATTTTTGTTGGATCCGCTGCCACCCCTCTGAAGAAATAACATGGCCCAAGTATTCAATTTTGTCAACCGCAAATTGGCATTTTTTAAAGTTGGCTACCAGTTGATGAGCTACTAGAGTTTCCAAAACCATTGCCAATTGGTGCAAATGCTCGTCCAAGGACTTGCTGTAAATTAAGATGTCATCAAAGAAAACCAAAACAAACTTGCGTAAATATGGGCGAAGAACATCACTCATGATTGATTGGAATGTTGCTGGAGCGTTTCAACCCAAAGAGCATCACAAGGAATTCATAGGGCCCCTCGTGGGTTCGAAACGCTGTTTTGTGATCGGCTGCCCGCACCCGAATTTGCTGATAACCTAACTTTAAATCAATTTTGGAGAATATGGTTGCCCCAAATAATTTGTCTAACAGTTCATCAACAACAGGAATCAGATACTTATCTGGTATAGTGGCAAGATTCAGTGCTCGGTAATCAACGCAAAATCGCCAGCTACCATCCTTTTTCTTAACAAGGAGCACTGAAAAGGCACTTTTGCTTGGCTGAATTATTCCGGCTAGCAGCATTTCCTTAACTAGTTTCTCTATCTCATCTTTCTAAAATTGGGGATAACGATACAGGCGCACGTTCACTGCACGAGCCCCTGGTGGGGGTAATTGATTGCTTGGTTCAAACACAACGCTAAAGGACTGAAGAACTTTATGAATTTCTGGTTGTAGTTTACTCAAGTAGTCTGCTATGTGTTCCCTTGCTTCGCCCACTCCCCACTGTACAACTGCACTTAATTCGATTGACACGCCTTGATCTTCCTTCTCAAAGGTTTTCATTATCGATTTCAGTGACACTTGGGATCTTACTAAACTTCTATCCCCTTGAAGAATTACCACCCATTCACCCAGTGAGAATTCCATCTCCGACAACTTGTAATAAAAAACTACTTTCCCTAACATTTCCAACCAAGTAACTCCTAATATAACGTCGGCACTCCCGAGTGGTAGAGGGAGAAAATCGTGAGTGATTGATAAATTGGCGATTGTCAGGTTTACATCCTTACACACACTGGTTGCTTGGACTACGCCTCCGGTTCCCATAACAACCCCATATGCATCCATGGTTTCTACTGAAATTTTTAGCTCTTTGACTACCTCTTCTGCAATAAAATTGTGCGTGGCTCCCCCATCGATCAGCACCACAACCTCACGTCCCCTTATTTCTTCCTCTCCCACATTAACGCCGCTAAGGGCTGATTTTTCCCAGTTTACTTTCTGCCCCGAATACCATTCGAATAATCTAATGACGTTTTAAAGTTTAAGGAGCATCTTCACATCATACATACAAAAGAGAAGAGTATCATCGACAAATTGAAGCAAAGGGAGGTGGATCAAGTCTTTGCCAACAAGGAAACCTTCAAACTGGCTGTTAATATGAAGCTTGTTTATGATTTCTCCTAAAACCTCACTTACTAGGAGGAATAAAAAGGGGGAGAGGGGGTCCCCTTGGCGGATACCTCTAGATGCTGTTATCCGGCCTCTAGGCTTACCATTGATGAAGACTGAATACTTTGGATTTTTTAGGCAGCCCATTATCCATGATATCCATTTGGAACTAAACTTTTTCAAAGATAATTTTTTTCTAAAAAGTTCCAATTCACCCTATCAAAGGCTTTTTCCAAGTCAAGTTTTAAAATCCATCCTTTTTTCCGTTTTGCCCTATAATCTTCCACGGCCTCGTTAGCAATTAATATTGGGTCAAGAATTTGCCTACCTTCAATAAAGGCGCTTTGAGTGGGGCTTATAATTGCATCCATAACTTGTTTTAGACGTTCAGATAAAACCTTTGCGACGACCTTGTATGCTAACGTAGTAAGGCTGATTGGACGGAAATCCTTGACTAGAGTCACATTCTCTTTTTTCTGCACTAAACAAATGAAGTTTTCTTGGATGCAAGCATTTAATCTTCCATTTCTGTGGAAATCAGACATTAGTGATTTGAAGATATCCTTGAAAATAGACCATTGGGTGATTAGGAACTTCACTGTGAAGCCATCCGGGCCCGGAGCTTTATTGTTGCCAAGTGCCTTTAATGCCTTAAAGATCTCCTCCACTGAAAACTGGGTAACAAGAGCCTCATTCTGAATTGAGGAAACACAAGACCAATTACTGTTAATAGGGATGAATCTGTCCCCCGGAATTCTGGTATAAAGTGACTCAAAAAATTCCAGCACAAGCCTTTCAATGTCGCGGAATGAAGTCGAGACAACCCCATCATCATCTTTTAATTCAGTTATGAGGTTCCTTCTTTTATTCGCATTTAGAAAGCGGTGGAAGAAGCCCGTATTCTCATCACCCAAAGAAAGCCAATTGAGTTTACTCTTCTGAATAAAATTACGCTCTTCATTTTGATAAATACTAAGTAATTCCGCTTGCAAAGCAGCTCTAGAATTCAACTCTTCTTGATTTAATCCAATCAACTCAGCCACAAAATCATATTTTTCTAATTTTGACATCAAGGATTTCTCTGTTTTTTTTTTTACCTTAGCTTGCGCAGCAATATTCCAAGCTTTTACTGCCAATTTAACTGATCTCAACTGCTCATGAAGAATGAAACCAGCCCATCCCTGGAAGTTAGAGTTGCTCACTGTTTCAACAATAATCTGATTAGAATCACTGGACACGCTGTTACAAAACCGAAAAGGAGAGGGACCCCAAAGAAAAGAACCAGCCTCCAAGAATAAAGGAAAGTGATCCGAGAAGATGCGTGCTTTTCGAGAAACCCGAGAATTTTCAAAACAAACATCCCACATCTGATTTATGAAGAATGTGTCTAATAATGATCTTCAAGGAGAACTACCGTCTCTAGACCAAGTGAACCTTCCATTTTGCAATGGAATTTCCATGAGAGAAACCATGTCAATAAACTTATTGAATAATGACATTCCTCTAGTACTTCTGCCAAAAGAAAATCTTTCCTGGGCCCAACGAGTGATATTAAAATTCCCACCTATGCACCAGGCCACGGCCGAACAATCAGCTAAGGAAGACAATTCGGGCCAAACCAATTTCCTTTCTTTGCAACCACAAGGGCCATAGACATTTGTGATCCAACAAACCTTTTTGCACAAAGTGAGGCATTTGATTGACAAAGAGAAGCGTCTTTTAATGACCTCTGTTACAGATATTTTACTGCTGTCCCACATGGTAAGAATTCCCCCAGAAGATCCAACAGAAGCCACATAATCCCAGCCAATATCCTTAGAACTCCACAATGATTTTATAAAAGCCGAGTTCAAGGTATCCTTCTTAGATTCTTGAATCATGACTACAATTGTTGATGAATTTTTTAAGTGCTGCACGTTTAGAGGAGTCGTTCAAACCCTTAGTGTTCCAGGAGACAACCTTAATAATGACTGGGAGGAGGAAAAGGCAGTTGCACATCTAATTTAAGCCAGAATGATTCCACAATCGCCGACTATAGACACTAAATCTTTAGGCAAATCCAGGGGAATTTTAATAGGGAGAATATCTTCATCATTGAACAAGACATTCAGATCCATCCCATTAATTTCTGGGACTAATTTAGGGTCAACTTCAGTGTTGGGGACTGCCAATTTAACTGATCTCAACAGTAAGTTGATTAAGTTGGGCAGTAGGAGGGACACGAGACAAGGCATCTGCTGCTTTGTTTTCTAGTCCCGGTTTATACACGACATCAAAATTGTAGCCAAGAAGCTTAGCAATCCACTCTGATGTTGAGGTTGGATAACCCTTTGTTCCAATAAAAGTTTCAATGATCGTTGATCAGTTTTCACTACAAACCTCCTGCCAAAAGATAAGGTCTACAGCGTTGCACAGCCAAAACTACAGCCATTAATTCCCGTTCATAAACTGGTTTAGCACGATCCCTCATAGCTAATGTCTGGCTAAAATAAGCAATTGGCCGATGATTTTGAATTAAGACAGCACCTACCCCGTATCCAGAAGCATCGGTCTCTATTTCAAATGGTAAGGAAAAATCTGGCAGTGCTAAGATTGGGAGAGTCATCGTAGCCATCTTTAAATTCTCAAAAGCTTCAGCAGCTGCAACAGTCCATTCATATGCTCCTTTCTTCAATAGTTGAGTCAAAGGAGCAGCCACACTTCCATAATTCATTACAAATCTTCGATAATATCCTGTCAACCCAAGAAATCCACGAACTTCACGGACATTAGTGGGCACGGGCCATTCTTTGATAGATCTAATTTTCTCGGGATCAACCTCTACACCCTTGCCCGAAATTATATGGCCAAGATACTCCACTTTCATTTTGGCAAACCCACACTTGTGCTGCATATTAGCATATAATTTATTCTCTCGCAGCACCTCTAACACCCATTCTAAATGTTGAAGATTTTCATCCAAACTTCTGCTGTAAATTAATATATCATCAAAAAAGACTAAGAAAACCTGCGTAGGTAAGGTTTAAAGATACTATTCATCAAAGCTTGAAACGTTGATGGTGCATTGGTGAGCCCAAAAGGCATGACAAGAAACTCATAATGCCCCTCGTGAGTTCTAAAAGCTGTTTTCTTCACATCCTTTTTACACATTCTAATTTGATGATATCCCGCCTTGAGATCAATCTTCGAAAATATATTAGCCCCATTAAGTTCATCAAACAATTCCTCTACTACTGGAATAGGAAACTTGTCTGGAACGGTCACACTATTCAACGCACGGTAATCTACACAAAACCGTCAACTACCATTTTTTTTTCACCAACAAGACCGGGCTCGAATATGGACTAGTACTAGGTTTTTATGCCAAATGCCATCATTTCATCAACCAATCTTTCCATCTCCTCCTTTTGCTGGTATGCATATCTATAAGGCCGAACATTGACTGGATTAGTCCCCTTCTTAAGATGTATATGATGTTCAATGGTACATTGTGGTGGCAACTCTCCAGGCCAATCAAAAACATCTTCATTCTTAGCTAACACGGCTGGAATAGACTCATGAGTGGTAGGCACTTCATCAACCCCATACATCGCTGCAAATGCCATTCCACCTTCCAAAGATCCACACTCAATCAGAAATCCCTGATCAAGTTCTGTCCATGTCTTCATCATGTGCTTCAAACTCACCCTAGCCTTCGTATGACTCGGATCTCCCCTTAATACAACCTTCTTCCCATTTTGTATGAATGTCAAAGTAATTTTTCACCAATCTACTTCGGTTACTCCTAATGTATGTAGCCATTGCATACCAAGAATGACATCCACTCCCCCCCAATTCCAATGGCAGAAAATTATCCACAACCTTCCATTCACCCAATAGCAGTTCCACTTGTTTACAAATTCCCTTCCCTTTTACAGCTGATTCAGACCCCAAAATAACCCCATAATCAGAAGTTTCCTGAATCCTCTTCTTCAACTACTTCTAGTTCTTCCCCATTTGCCCCAACAACTAAAACTCTAAGTTCCTTATGATCTTTCACTTTACACTTATGGCCCACAAAAAATCATTCCTCACAACGAAAACAGAGACCTTTCTCACGTCTAGCCTGAAATTCAGCATCAGGAAGTCGTTTTAGTGGTCCTTCTCGTCGATTAGGTTCACCAGCCACTCCTCGAAGTGTAATCATCCGCATTGGAACAATCCCTTCTGACTTATTATCATTAGAAATCACAGGAATTTGAGGTTTAAAAGAAGCAGAAACCTGGAATTTTCCATCCGCTGCACGTTTGAAACTTGATTCTCCCCTTATCACTTCTCGGTTCTCAATCTTTTGGGCCAACTTCATCATTTGAGCAAGCCCCATAGGTTCCCAACATTCCATGCCTGCCTTAATCCATGGTTTCAAACCATTCATAAATGTTTCTTCTAAGACAGCCTTTTGTAGAAAAGGCAATGGTGCTACTGATTTGTCAAATAAATTCCGATATTCTTCCACTGTAATTTCTTGCTTGATCTTTAAAAATCTTCCCAGAATTGATCCCTCACGACTCGATCGAAATCAAACAATAAGTCTCTTCTTTAAATCGTCCCAATTAACAAACGGTTCACGATCTTCATGAGATTTATACCAATCCAAAGCTGCTCCATCAAAACTAATAATGGACACAGTCATTTTCTCTGACTCACTCAGTTTGTGTATCTGAAAGTATCTCTCAGCCCTAAACAACAACCAAGAATCAGGATCATTTCCCACAAAAACTGGCATTTCAATTTTTTTAAATTTGCTTCGGTCGCCCGCAGAATCTTCACCCTCCAACTTGGTATGTTTTTCCTCAGATTTTCCTCCCATCATCGTCCAATCACTGACATCAACCATGCTGTCAACTTTACTTGATGATCCTTCTAGTACTTCTTCCATCGTTGTCTTCTCTTTGATCATTCCTTCAATATATTTCAACAGTGTTTCTGGTTGCTGTTGTTGCTTCTCAGCCTGTACTCCTAACCTCTCAATACTCTTCGCCAAAGATGACATGTTTTCCTTGATTGTTGGCAGATCATGTAATTCTGCTCGAATGCCGGATATTTCTTGATCTACCATTTCCAACTTTTCCTCAATTCGCTTTTGAGCCATGATATAGAACTTCACAGATTCGATTTCTACGATACCAAAATGATAGAACACCAAATAGTGTGTTCTACTAATTTATTAATCAGCCAAACATTTACAGAAAACAGGTTCTAACACAGTCTTGAAAACAAAGTACTCGACAATTTGGAAGACAAAAAGCCCTAGAAGAGTGAATATCACACTTTGGAGAATGCAAAATGGACTATGAACTGTGCAGAAGTTTTGCAAATGAAACCTCCCTTTCTCAGTTTATCTCCTCATGTTTGTCCCTTGTGTTTGCATGCTTTAGAAGATTTACATCATATTTTCTTCTCCTGCTTACATGCAAAGAAGTGTTGGTTTGGCTTACTTGGCTATCTTCATTTGAATTGGGTTTTCGACTATAGATTTAGGAGAACGTGGTCCAGCTTATTTCATGTCCCATTCTCAAGAAGAAACCAAGATTGATTTGGTTAAATGCAGTAAAGGCCATTTTACCAGAAATTTGGTTTGAACAAAATCAACTAACATTTCAAAATAAAGCTTCCTCTTGGACAACTCGAGTCGAAATGGCTAGAATCAATGCTTCTACTTGATGCTCTCTTTCAAAAGACTTCAAAGATTTCTCCATACAAGATATAAGTCATAATTGGCCGACTTTCATTTTTAATTCTTAGTCCACTATTGTACTCTTATTTTATTTCTTTTGGATTTCTAGTGGTCTTAAATCTATGTTGTATAGTTATTGGGCAGTTTGTATGATCTATTCTAAACCTTGTCGTTGGTTTAAGTCTCGATATGGTGAGAATGCTAAGTGGGTGTCAACCTAGATGAGATGTCCAAGTGCACTAGCTGATCCTAGGGCTTCTTTGTATTATCTTTTGTCTTGTCTACTCATTTTCAGCTTAATGAAGAGGCTTCTTTGTATTTCTTCATGGCTTGTATTCATGGTAATTAGTTTCGTAATGAATCTTTCATGTTCTGGTAAACATTGCAGAAACACATAATTTCAGCAATCTGTCAAAGAGTTGAAGGAGAAGACAGAAGAACTTAAAGGTCACATGAAGACCTAAAAGTTAGGTAATTTTTTGAAAACTTTTTTCTTAGTCTTGCTTAGTTTTAGTGGTATTTGTTAACAGGCTGAGACATACTCTTGTATGCCAAGGCTGGGTGGCCAATTCAATGGATGGCCTGAGACGGTGAAATGACGAGTGTAGAACAAAGTAGACAATCGAGCAGATTTACAAGTAGGGGATGGTGTTTGGTCTTACTCTAAAGCTACTGCTAGAAAGGTGATTCTCCCTTTATTTACACATGTTATCTATATTTAATTACTGTTTTTATGTGATGGTGAATAAATATTTAAGTCGTTTCAAGTTTGTACATCATGCTTGAGTTAATACATTTCCCAACTCGCACTAATTTTAAAGTTGAGACTAAGTTTGTTGCACTTACACACTTGGTTGCCATTTTGGATTTTGGAGTGCTTTTTCTACATTTTTTGAACTTTTTGGTAGATTATGAGTTATGAAGTAACACTAAAGCATTATTAGGTCGTTTTTAAAGTTCGAGTGATACTTAAACATTTTTGAACACCTTTTAGGTTGTTACAAACTAAGTTAGTTTTACATACAGCCATGGTTTCCATTTTGAGTCTTAAAAGATTTTTTTTCACACTTTTTGAAATTTTTGGTAAGTTATGAGTTATAAACTTACACTTAAGCGTTGTTAGGTTGTTTGAAAACTTATACATGTTTTGAATACTTGTTAGGTTTGTATAGAACTAAGTTCGTTGCACTTACACAATTGACATTTTGGGTTTTGGAGTGTCTTTTTAAAAAATTTTGAACTTTTTGCTAGGTTATGACTTATGAACTTGTATTGAATATTTGTTAGGTCCTTTTGAAAGTTCAAGTGATACTTAGACACATTTTGAACTCGTTTTAGGTTGGTTTGAAACTAAGTTTTACACACGTTTGATTGACATGTTGGGTCTTGAAGTACTTTTTTCGTACTTTTTGAAATTTTGGTAGGTTGTGAGTTACAAACTTACACTTAAGCATTGCTGGGTCGTTTTGAAAATTCAAGTGATACTTACACACGTTTTGAATACATTTTAGGTTAGATTGAGTTTGTTGCACTTGGTTGTCATTTTTGGTCTTGAAATGCTTTTTTCAACCTTTTTGGTAGATTATGAGTTACGAACTTACACTTAGGATTTGCTAGGTCGTTTTGAAAACTTAAGTAATACCTAGACACGTTTTGAGCACGTTTTAGGTTGGTTTGAACTAAGTTTGTTGCACTTACACACTTGGTTGCCATTTTGGGTCTTGTAGTGCTTTTTTCACTCTATTTGAACTTTTTTCGTAGGTTATGAGTTACGAACCTACACGTAAGCTTTTTTAGGTCGTTTTGAAAGTTCAAGTGATACTTAGACACGTTTTGAACTCGTTTTAGGTTGGTTTGACACTAAGTTTTAAACACATTTGATTGACATGTTGGGTCTTGAAGTACTTTTTTCACACTTTTTGAAATTTTGGTAGGTTGTGAGTTACAAACTTACACTTAAGCATTGCTGGGTCGTTTTGAAAATTCAAGTGATACGTACACACGTTTTGAATACATTTTAGGTTAGATTGAGTTTGTTGCACTTGGTTGTCATTTTTGGTCTTGAAATGCTTTTTTCAACCTTTTTGGTAGATTATGAGTTACAAACCTACATTTAGGATTTGCTAGGTCGTTTTGAAAACTCAAGTAATACCTAGACACGTTTTGAGCACGTTTTAGGTTGGTTTGAACTAAGTTTGTTGCACTTACACACTTGGTTACCATTTTGGGTCTTGTAGTGCTTTTTTCACTCTATTTGAACTTTTTTCGTAGGTTATGAGTGCGAACCTACACGTAAGCTGTTTTAGGTCGTTTTGAAAGTTCAAGTGATACTTAGACACATTTTGTTCAAGTGATACTGTTTTAGGTCGTTTTCAAGTGAACTTTTTTCTTCTTGTATTGACTGTTTTACTATTTCTTCATGCTTTGTATTCATGGTATTTATGTTCGTAATGAATCTTTCATGTTCTGGTAAACATTGCAGAAACACATAATTTCAGCAATCTGTCAAAGAGTTGAAGGAGAAGACAGAAGAACTTAAAAGTCACATGAAGACCTAAAAGTTAGGTAATTTTTTGAAAACTTTTTTCTTTGTCTTGCTTAGTTTTAGTGGTATTTGTTAACAGGCTGAGACATACTCTTGTATGCCAAGGCTGGGTGGCCAATTCAATGGATGGCCTGAGACGGTGAAATGACGAGTGTAGAACAAAGTAGACAATCGAGCAGATTTACAAGTAGGAGGATGGTGTTTGGTCTTACTCTAAAGCTACTGCTAGAAAGTGATTCTCCCTTTATTTACACATGTTATCTATATTTAATTACTGTTTTTATGTGATGGTGAATAAATATTTAAGTCGTTTCAAGTTTGTACATCATGCTTGAGTTAATACATTTCCCAACTCGCACTAATTTTAAAGTTGGGACTAAGCTTGTTGCACTTACACACTTGGTTGCCATTTTGGATTTTGAGTGCTTTTTCTACATTTTTTGAACTTTTTGGTAGGTTATGAGTTATGAAGTAACACTAAAGCATTATTAGGTCATTTTTAAAGTTCGAGTGATACTTAAAACATTTTTTGAACACCTTTTAGGTTGTTACAAACTAAGTTAGTTTTGCATACAGCCATGGTTGCCATTTTGAGTCTTGAAAGATTTTTTTTCACACTTTTTGAAATTTTTGGTAAGTTATGAGTTATAAACTTACACTTAAGCGTTGTTAGGGTGTTCGAAAACTTATACGTGTTTTGAATACTTGTTAGGTTTGTATAGAACTAAGTTCGTTGCACTTACACACTTGACATTTTGGGTTTTGGAGTGTCTTTTTCAAAAATTTTGAACTTTTTTCTAGGTTATGACTTATGAACTTGTATTGAATATTTGTTAGGTCGTTTTGAAAGTTCAAGTGAAACTTAGACACGTTTTGAACTCGTTTTAGGTTGGTTTGAAACTAAGTTTTACACACATTTGATTGACATGTTGGGTCTTGAAGTACTTTTTTCATACTTTTTGAAATTTTGGTAGGTTGTGAGTTACAAACTTACACTTAAGCATTGCTTGGTCGTTTTGAAAATTCAAGTGATACTTACACACGTTTTGAATACATTTTAGGTTAGATTGAGTTTGTTGCACTTGGTTGTCATTTTTGGTCTTGAAATGCTTTTTTCAACCTTTTTGGTAGATTATGAGTTACTAACTTACACTTAGGATTTGCTAGATCGTTTTGAAAACTCAAGTAATACCTAGACACGTTTTGAGCATGTTTTAGGTTGGTTTGAACTAAGTTTGTTGCACTTACACACTTGGTTGCCATTTTGGGTCTTGTAGTGCTTTTTTCACTCTATTTGAACTTTTTTCGTAGGTTATGAGTTACGAACCTACACGTAAGCTTTTTTAGGTCGTTTTGAAAGTTCAAGTGATACTTAGACACGTTTTGAACTCGTTTTAGGTTGGTTTGACACTAAGTTTTAAACACATTTGATTGACATGTTGGGTCTTGAAGTACTTTTTTCACACTTTTTGAAATTTTGGTAGGTTGTGAGTTACAAACTTACACTTAAGCATTGCTGGGTCGTTTTGAAAATTCAAGTGATACTTACACACGTTTTGAATACATTTTAGGTTAGATTGAGTTTGTTGCACTTACACACATGGTTGTCATTTTTGGTCTTGAAATGCTTTTTTCAACCTTTTCGGTAGATTATGAGTTACGAACTTACCCTTAGGATTTGCTAGGTCGTTTTGAAAACTCAAGTAATACCTAGACACGTTTTGAGCACGTTTTAGGTTGGTTTGAACTAAGTTTGTTGCACTTACACACTTGGTTGCCATTTTGGGTCTTGTAGTGCTTTTTTCACAATATTTGAACTTTTTTCGTAGGTTATGAGTTACGAACCTGCACGTAAGCTGTTTTAGGTCGTTTTGAAAGTTGCAGTGAAAGTTAGACACGTTTTGAGCACGTTTTAGGTCGTTTTGAGCATGTTTTAGGTCGTTTTGAGTAAATGGTATGTATGTTGTGATTGTTTGATTGCATGTATAATACCTTATTGAGATGTGTATGCTTGATTGAGAAGCTGATAGAACACCAAGTAATGGTTCTTATTTGTTCATTAAGCAACCAAACTATTACAGAATACAATACTCAAACCAGTCTTGAAAACACCGAACAAACAAGTACTATTACAGACAATAACCAAGTATAAAATAAAACATTCAAACATCAAAAGTAGTTTAGGATAATGGAAAACACTTTCTAAGATTAAAGTAACTGAACAACTTCTGTAATTCTGCTCTCCAGAAAATACAGCCCCTCCACTTCCAGAAACTGATTAACCAACCCCCATCTTTCCTTCCATCTCTCCCTTTTAACCTCCCCCTGTAACTAACTGTGGAGGCCCTCAATAAAATCCATACTAATATCTTCCCACACACGGTCCGGAATGGGTAATGCTTGAAGGAAACCAGCCGGAGTTAAAGACAAGTATTTGGCTTGCTGACACACGGAACATTCAGCAACATAGGTGCGGATATGGGCTTTCATACCTCGCCAATAGACCTCCCTTGCTAGCCTTTGATATGTTTTCAATGCACCATGATGTCCCCCTATCGGGCTGTTATGGAACTCAGCTAATAATAAAGTAATATTAGGTGAATCCTCCTCCTTGTAGCAAATATCCATCTGGAGCTGGCTGTCCATTTATCAAGGATAATCGAATATTGTTAAGAGATTCATTTCCAGCCACTTGATCGATGAAAACCGAAGGGTTTAGCCCGCCCACAATACTTACGAGGCCCAATTCAAATACCGGTGGTAATCTCTATAAGGCATCGGCCGCTTTGTTTTCCAATCCTTTCTTGTACTCAATCACAAAATCATACCCCAATAGTTTAGCGATCCATCTCTGATATTCTCCCCCGATAGCCCGTTGTTCAAGAAGAAACTTGGAATTTGTTATATCTTCAACTATTCTCATTAGGATGTATTTGTGAGTAATAGTGGGAGTAGTAATTTTAGAAAAAAGATTTTAAGTAAAATTGATTTCTGAAAAATGATTTTCAAATGTTTAAAATTAATTTTGTTCCAAAAATGATTTTAGAATTACCGAATTATATTTATGTATCATATAAAATCAATATTTCAGGAATATTTGATCGGTATGGAGGTGGCAAATATATAATTGTATATTTAAAGTAGAGAAAGAAAATTAAAGATTGAAGAGAACATAGTCTCTTTCAAAATAATAATAATAATACAAGGACCAATAAATAATATTGAAAAATATTTTTTAAAAAAAAATTATTAAATTATTATAAATATTATACTCGTAAGTATGGTCAGTGTCCATAGCCACATGTCCACCCTTAACTATGTAATTCACCTCATGCTTGTCAAATTACCTATAAATAGTTGGATTTTGTCAATTTTAATGGACACCGAGGAATTCCAATAACGTGTGGAGAAAGTGTGAAATTTTGAGATTTTTCATCTTTATCTTTGTTATTTTCTTGTTGAATATTGTATTTCTGAGATAGGTGTTCCAATTAGTTTTTACAACAAAATCAATATCACATTTTTTTTAGAGATATCCACACATGAGTAGCATAACATAAAATTATAAAATTATGTTTCCAAATATAACAACTTAAATAAAAACAAAAAAAGATGATAATTAAATTTATGTTATGTTTGTAAGGGAATAAAGTACTAGCATTTTGTTTTAAATTATAAAATTACTAAAATAATTATTTACAATTACACCAAAATATTATATTTTTTCTTTATTAGTGACAGACTATGACAGAGTTAGCGATCGTGTCACAGAAAGTAGTCTATTGTTCATCGACTGTTATATTTTGATATATTTGTAAAAAAGTTGTTCATTTTGTCATATTTGAAAACAACTCTTTTAGGAGAAAAATTAATGAAATAAAACATTGGAGCATTTTCAAAGGTTCAAAATGTAGGAAAGTTTTCAAACACAAATATTAAAAAATAATTATTTTTTTTTAAATGAGAAATTGTTTATATAACTATATTTAAAATGTTAATTTTTATAAATGTAACAAAATACCAAAATATTTACGGTCCGTGTAACAAAAACAAAAAGTTCATAAAGTCGGTGAAATATTTTCATAAATTTCAAGTTTGTCTTTGATATTACGGACAATTTGTCATTTTTCTTTCTTATTCTTTGCAATATCCATATTTTCTTTTAGATTTCTTAGACTCTTTTTCCAAATTTTCTTCTACTTTATTCATATTCTTTTCTTCTATTTTTTTCATCTTCTCTTTCTTCTAGATCCTCTTCCAAAACATCAAAGTCGTATGAATATCATTTTTATATGATCTAAACAATCTCTTACCTAGTCAACAAAATCGTATTTAGCATGGTCAACACAATCGTTTAGGTTTTAAATCATTTTTCCATCGTTTAAAAAAAACTATAAAATCATGTGGATATGATCTAAATGATTGTTTACATAGTCAACACGATCATAAAGTGTGGTCAACACATTTGTTTAGATTTGAAGCATTTTTATGTTCGTTAGAAAAAACTATACGATTGTATATCATTTTCTACGTGATTGCATATCATGATCGTAGAAGAAAAATTACACGCGAGTATGTGACTGACCAATTAATCACGTGTTTGACTGGGATATTTTTTGTATTTTCTATTGTGGGCTTGCAAGCTTTTTTCGTTTTCAAAATTGTCCAATACAGTGTAATATTTTGCTAGTTTATTAGATTTTTTTAAAAAGAAAACCTATTTAAAATTTCATATGTGGATGGTAATTGAAAAAAAAAAAAAGTTAAGAATTCACTAAATTAGACTTTTATCTATGATTGTTACTTGAAAATTAGAAAATGACGAGGTCAATTATATAATTTACTCTAAACCCTATAAAATCCTACAAAAACCGATTATTTTGGCAAGAAAAATTTTCAAATAAAAACATGATTTGAAATCATTTCAAATTTTAAAATCCTTCTCTTTTATGTGATAACAAACAACGAAATTTATTTGAAATCTGTTATAAAATAAAATCACTCAGAATTCCGAGGCTTCAAACAAAGCTTTAACGAGATGTTGACTGTGCATAGTTAAGTTAGGTTGGTAATTATTATTTGGAAAGTTAGAATGTCTGTGTTTGGATCTTTGGAGTAGTGAGTTGAGCTAAGTTAAAAGTTTGTGTAAAGTTATGTTGACGTATATGTGGTGCGTTTTTTCTAAAACATAATTGAGTTTGTATTGAGTTTTTTTTTTTTTTTCCTCCAAATGTACACTACTTTTTCTATAAAAAAAAATTACTAAAAAATGCTTTTTTTTTCTATTCCTTCAAATCTAACAAAACTTCTACCAAGTAAACATATATCATACTTTGACACCTTATATTTCAATAAAATGAACATTTTTCTCTACTCCCTAACCTTCAATTTTGAACTCTCACTTAATTTTAACTCCATCATAAATGTTAGCTAAAAAGAGAACAATTCCTATCTTGTTTCGTTGTTTGTCCACTAGTTGGAGGAAATGTGCAAACGTCTATTTACGTGTTCACAAAAAATAGAGTTATCACTAACGGTCTCATTATAGGTGGCCTTCATCGAAGTTGGTCTCTTGATTATATGTTAGTGTTGGTTGCCAGAGATGGTTGTCATTGAAGTTGATCATCCAAAGTGATATTCATCGAAGTTTGTGGTTAGAGGTGGTTATTGGAGCCTAGAGTTGGTCACCTAAAGGTGGCTGCTCAAAATATGTCAATGGAGTTGCTTGTGCAAAGGTAGTCATTAGAGTTAGTGACTAGGATTTTGGTCGGAGGTGGTTAGCGGAGCCCCAAGTTGGTTGATGAAATTGGCGACACGAAGGTAGAAGTCGAAGTATGTCACTGAAATTGCTTGTGTGAAGGTGATCATCAAAGTTGGTCATATAAGCTCAAAGTTGTCGGAGTATGTCACCAAAGTGTGGTAGTGGTAATTGTTAATGGAGGCCAATGGGGGAAACCATTTAAAACATTGAATGGACGAAGAATTGGAGAGAGTTGGAGTAAGTTGGTAAAATAACCAACTCAATTCCATCAACAAAATTAGCAAATTTAATTTTGTAAATATTTTATCAATTGCTATTTTTAAAGGCATCGAAAGCAAAATAATTGATTTTGAATAATATAAATTATTTTAAATGATATAACACTATAAATATTGTCAAATGAATAGAAGTATTAAATGAAAATGTTCCTAAATTTGTAAAAGTTTTGAAATCCAACCTCTCACAATTTTATTGTTGTCTTATGATAAATAACCTTATAAAATATTTATTCTAAATGCAAATATAGCTATAAAGTTTTACACCCTTATTTGAAATTTTTGCATATATCACCTCAAATAAAATATCTCATACTTTTTTAAAACCAATTAAAATATCTAAAATTATCACTTTTAACTTTAAATGCTTTTTTTTTTTTTTTTCAAGTATAGAGCATCAAGTGGTAAACATATATATAACATAAATAAAACGTAGAACATCAAGTATTGAAGAGTGAGCATTAAAGCATCGAGTGAGTATCTAGTATCTAGTATCTAAAATATAACATAGAGAATATAATATAAAGCATAGAACATCAAGTATCGAGCATTAAGTACAATAGATCGTGCATCAATTAGCGTTTTTCAATTATAAGTGTACTGCAAATTTATAAGGATGAATTAGTAAATTCACAAGATGCTAGTGCAAGCAGAAGTTCATTTTTGAGTCACTTCTAAAACTCTAGTCATTTTTATTAGATAGGCATTCAAATGATGTTACATCCATATGAATCACTCCTCATATTCGTCTTCCATGAATTATTTTATAAAAAAAGAAAAAAAAAGCATTAAGCATTAACAACTACTCTAAATTGAAATGTTGATACTTCTATTTCTATTAAAAGCAATGATTGCAACACTAATAAAAATGGGTTTATGAGAGCTTAAAGAAGAAGTGTGTTAGATGATTATAGATAAAAGGTAAGATTAAAGTTGGATAGTTCAAAAATGAAATGGACAAAAAGTTAGGAGTGGAGGAGATATTATATATTTGTTGTACCAACATATTATTTGTCCTTTTGGCTCCCCATTCTAATAGCAATGATGCCAAAGCTATACTTTCAAACTTGAGCTATACTTTCAAACTTGAGCTATACTTTCAAACTTAGTATACTAAAGTCAATTTGTATGGACTTGTGCATTCATGACTTCATCAATCACAACAATTACTTCCCTTTTCTTTTCTTTTTCTTTTGTGTAATAGAGATGTTTATAGGTGAGGATAGTGATTTCTTATCCTTTATCTCTCTTTTGTTAAATTATAAGTTTAACCAAAACCATTACATCCCATATCTATATATGATTATAAATATCATCTTTCACCTTTATATGAAATAGGTTTTTTAACTTTTCAACAATGTCTAACATAGCATTGACACAATATTGAACATTGTTTTCAAAGTTAACATATAATTGAACTTTGTGTTTTATATGTCAATATTAAGTAACTCTCTCTTTCTCTAAATTTAGCCGCATTTTTAATTCAATTATTTATTTATTTACATTGTTATTATTTCTACCTTTCTTTTATGAATTTTGTTAGTGTTGTAAATTTAATTGCATTTATTGTCAAATAGTGATGAGAATGGTAACAGTAACAAGAAGCAATGGTAATTTAATCTTCATATATTGAATTGGATGAGCTTTGTGAGATGATGATGAGAAAGGCACATCAATAAAGGCTGCCTTTTTCTTTGTGTATTGCCCATCACATACTTCCCATAATTGGTCCCCTCAACCTCAACCTCAACCTCAACCTCCCAACTTCCCAACTTCCCTTTTTTTCTCTCTCTTTTTTCTAACAACTTGTACAAATCCTTTTTCTCTACCTTTTATCATTTCAATTCTTTTACCTTTTTCTTTTTTTCCCTTTTCCCAAAACAAATTCTATTTCCCTTTCTCTAAACCTTGCTTGGTTTAGGGTAACATGAAGCACTAATATAATATATCAATATAAATAAGAAGAGGGAGATGAAAGACGAAAGGGTATTGACGTCGAGTCAAGAACAAATAGAGAAGAGTTTAGTTGTACATTGAAGTAGAAAAGGGGAAGAGAAGAGGAGGGTGATTGAGGTATTCACACATTTTTAAAATTTACGAGTATTTTTACAAGGAATTGCTAAAACTTGGTGTCGTTTTAAAATTTGAACACTATTTTTAGGACTTTTGAAAATTGACAAGGCATCAGAAAATTCTTCTATTACAATCAAACAAAAAAGGTTTTGTATTCAAACCTTCACCAAAAAAACTTTCTTTTCTTTGTTACATTGTTGTTTATTTTTCACGGTGTTCGCCTTGGATCTATTGTACTAAAATACACACTTTTCTGCCTTTCTATTATTGTCTTTAGTCCCAAGCCGATCCACAAGTTTCTCAAGTTTTATCTCTTTGCGTTTATGTTTGAGATAATTTTTCAAATCTCTCCATGAGAGTGACAATTTTTCAATTATTGTTGATACCTAAAAAGATTCACTTAAGGTCATATTCTCAGCATGGATTTACTTGGATTTCCTCGACCTGACTAGTTACAGTTCTTGAATCCACCAGTAATCCATAATTTTTTCCACCATTAATTTCTTTGAATCAACATAAATTTTCAATTATTTTGGCACGCATTACCCTCTACCAACAGAAGTTTCGGGTCCCAAATTGGCTAACTTTTCTGACGAAGATATGTCTATTTATTTTGGAGAATATGAGGCGCTAGAACTTATCCACAATGGTTCAAGAATTCAATGGCCTGCAAACCTTCAAAACCGATAAGCATGAACGCATGGTTGATATTAATGACTCATCATTCCTTCAGTCTTCCTATCTTGTAAGTATGCGCTGATGCTACTTATTATCTCGCTGTGGAAATGTTTGAATGTGCAATCATAGAGTCCATATCAGTTTCAAGAGTAGTTTGGCTTTTACCAAGATATACCTAATGATATAGAGGAAATGTCACTTGTGATTACACCAAATAACACATTATATCGGTGGAGATATGCACGAGGTGCAAATCTTTATTTGGGTTGTTCTTGCTTGCCCATACGTTAGAGTCTTGCAAGCATGTGACAACACGATTTAGAAATTGGTGGACAACAAAGCACAAGACATATTTTAAGGATAATAGACACCATTTGGTGAGCACCCAAACTACTCAAGAATTGAGGGAGTAACCTAGGTGGTAAACATATTCATTTGGTTAAAGCAATGGCTCCTACCCTCCAAAAGGAGGCCAAGGAGCTTAGAGATGAAAGTGATGGTAGCAGAAGTGATCGTCATTGCAAGAGACCTTCGAAGAAAGCAAAGGCATTAGGTGATGATTTCTATGGAAAGGGTTTGAGTGCTCTGAAAATTCCTAAAGTTTCGACACTACTAGTTCACATATTTTTCTTTTCTTGTATTATTATTATTATTATTATTATTATTATTATTATTATTATTATTATTATTATTATTATTATTATTATTATTATTATTATTATTATTATTATTATTATTATTATTATTATTATTATTATTATTATTATTATTATTATATTATTATTATTATTATTATTATTATTATTATTATTATTATTATTATTATTATTATTATTATTATTATTATTATTATATTATTATTATTATTATTATTATTATTATTATTATTATTATATTATTATTATTATTATTATTATTATTATTATTATTATTATTATTATTATTATTATTATTATTATTATTATTATTATTATTATTATTATTATTATTATTATTATTATTATTATTATTATTATTATATTATTATTATTATTATATTATTATTATTATTATTATTTATTATTATTATTATTATTATTATTATTATTATTATTATTATTATTATTATTATTATTATTATTATTATTATTATTATTATTATTATTATTATTATTATTATTATTTTATTATTATTATTATTATTATTATTATTATTATTATTATTATTATTATTATTATTATTATTATTATTATTATTATTATTATTATTATTATTATTATTATTATTATTATATTATTATTATTATTATTATATTATTATTATTATTATTATTATTATTATTATTATTATTATTATTATTATATTATTATTATTATTATTATTATTATTATTATTATTATTATTATATTATTATTATTATTATTATTATTATTATTATTATTATATTATTATTATTATTATTATTATTATATTATTATTATTATTATTATTATTATATTATTATTATTATTATATTATTATTATTATTATTATTATTATTATTATTATTATTATTATTATTATTATTATTATTATATTATTATTATTATTATTATTATTATTATTATTATTATTATTATTATTATTATTATTATTATTATTATTATTATTTTATTATTATTATTATTATTATTATTATATTATTATTATTATTATTATTATTATTATTATTATATTATTATTATTATTATTATTATTATTATTATTATTATTATTATTATTATTATTATTATTATTATTATTATTATTATTATTATTATATTATTATTATTATTATTATTATTATTATATTATTATTATTATTATTATTATTATTATTATTATTATTATTATTATTATTATTATTATTATTATTATTATATTATATTATTATTATTATTATTATTATTATTATTATTATTATTATTATTATTATTATTATTATTATTATTATTATTATTATTATTATTATTATTATTATTATTATTATTATTATTATTATTATTATTATTATTATTATTATTATTATTATTATATTATTATTATTATTATTATTATATTATTATTATTATTATTATTATATTATTATTATTATTATTATTATTATTATTATTATTATTATTATTATTATTATTATTATTATTATTATTATATTATTATTATTATTATTATTATTATTATTATTATTATTATTATTATTATTATTATTTATTATTATTATTATTATTATTATTATATTACTTATTTCTATAGTCACCTTTAGATGATCATCTTCAAGAGCTTGAGCAATGCAACGATGAATCTTTGACACGCGCCTCATGTTGTGGATTTGGCCATTAAAGAAGTTGGTACCTAAAAACTACTAGTTGCTGAACAAGCTGAACAATCATGTGCTCTCCTCGAGGAGAATCGACGTGGTAAGATGAAAGTGAATGAAAAAAATGTTAAAAATTTGAATCCTCCATCTAAAGGAAATGTCTGCCCCAAAGAAACTTCAGAGAATGTCATATCCACACATGCTCTTCTTCCAGATTTCTAAGTTGTCTTTAAACACTTCCAAGAAGCAGATGGTAGGACACCCTGTGAGATAGTTTCAAACATACTTCAGAAAATGGCTTTATGCATGTGAGAGGACATTCAAGACAAGATCATGTGCACTCTTTTTAAATATATCTCAAGATTTAGACAAAATATAACGACGATACTTTCAAGAATTGCGAAGATCTATGCAGACAACCTAACTCCTTGTTGAAGAATATTTAAACAACTATTTTAAGAGGGTAGACAATTTCAATGTTGCACAATCTTCGTATTTTGCGTAGTTGTCGTCGACAGACAAAGCTCATCAATTAGACAAGAAGCCTTAACTTTGATAAACCAATTACGAAAAGATGCCAAAGTTATTCAAGAGAGGGTTGCACAATTGGCTTTGGAAAAGATGGAACTAGAAAGCAGCTGACTTCAAAGTATAAATACTGAGTCTAAACAGCTATCTATCTTATCTTGTGAGAAGAACGAAGACATAGACAAGAAAGAACTAGAAGTTGCAAAGATCCAGAATGAAGTCAACACTCCGGCTATCAAAGAAGAAGTCATCGAGGCTCTAGCTACAGTTCATAAGAGTATGGAGGCTACACACGAGGAATTTAAGAGCTTCATGTGGAAGATTTGGCTTTGCTCCCTTCCCTTTTTTTTATTCGTTTTCTTTTTTTAATTTCAGTAAATACAAAACTTTGCTTTAATGATAATGAAAATTTCTTATTTCATGTTGCTTACGTACCATTTACTATGAGATTAAGTCATAATGTCGCTTACTAAACTTTTTTCTTGCACATATAACTGAACTTAAAGTTAACATTAAGCTGCCTACGTACCATTTTTATAACATTGAGATCAAATAGTTTGATTGGGTTTTTTTTTTTTATCACTCACCTTTTAAGCTCGTGTGGGTTTGGAGATTATGCAGTTTAAGCTCTTGCGATAAAGAGCTTTTTACATAATGACGTTACACATAAAATGTCTTGAGAATCCTATCATTGATTGGGGCAACTTTTAATCTATCTCGATCAACAATCTTGTATACTTCATTTGTGTAAACTTCTTTGACAATGTAGGGTCTATTTCATTTCATTTAGGTGTGAACTTATTCCCTATATACCTTATCGTGATTATCGATCTTCTTATAGCAAGGGATTCCTTGATGACAATCCCAACTTTAGGAAACTCCATCAATTGCTTAAGAATGCTCTACGCAATGACAGAACCTTGATTCTGCTCCTGGATGATTTCCCTTGAACACTGTGGGTACAGGTCCTAGTCCTGTGTAACCGTCGCTTGCAATAGAAGATGTGCAAGTGTCGCTTATAGAAGATTTGGATTAAGCTTTCTTTATTGTCATTGGTTTGCTTGTAGATTTAGATGATGAGAGAGAGATAAGAGGTAGAGATATCCCATCGAACGTGTCAATTTGACCAAACAATATTTCTAATATTTGATCCTTTAATTTTCTCTCGATTGAATGTCTATATGTTTGATTTGAGGAAGCTACATCACATAATGTTTTTCTTCAATCTTGGAGGGTGGTCGAGGAGAGTCTTCTTGTTCTTAGGAGAATTCTCTTTCAACTCGAGAGTCTTCTTGTTCTTGGGAGAATTCTCTTTAAACCCTATGGAGTAAAAATTTCTATCTCCACAAATGAGGAGGACTCTTCTATTTATAGTCCTCTTATGGGCTTGGACTTTGTTGATCCATGGATCAGACTCATGGATCCAATCACATATATTTTTGTCATATTTAGCTCTCCAACTAAGTTAACCTTATTACATAAATTTTTGTCATATTTAGCTCTTAGGCTAAAATTGTACAAATAAATAATATTTAATTGAACCTAAAATAGTTAACTTTAACTTGAACCAACGATGAAAATGCGTGGCATCATCCTTATGTCAACACATGTCAACTTTTAATTAGTCCTAAATTCAATTATTTGTACTTGGTCCAAAAATTCTTAAACCAAATATCATATCCAACATCATATTTGAAAAGGCAACAAAATTCAATTATTTGTACTTGGTCCAAAAATTCTTAAACCAAATATCATATCCAACATCATATTTGAAAAGGCAACAAAATCTAAAATTACACACCTGTTTGTAGCTCACTTTCAAAACCCTATACTCAAAAGATAAATATGATTGAATAATTGATAATTTTCTATCCAGGAAGAATAAATTAGTAACAAATAACAATTAAATGGTAATTCTATACCAAGGACATTGAACTTAACAAAACTATTTGCAAATAAATGTCTATAATCTAAGGTGTGAAACCATTGTTATCTTAGACAAGATGGGGGTTTCATATGCTACAAAAAGAGGGATACCACCATATGGGCGAGCCATGGCTGAAGAAGTTTAACCCAGTTCTGACCACCATGCCAGAGAGATCTCCTCCAAGTTGTTGCCTAAGACTTCAAACTCTGTATCCCGATTCCATGCTGCGAAAGAACTCCGTTTTCTCTACTGCTAATCCTATCTGACTATTCGACTATTCCTGCAACAGCAACAAACATCAAGACTGATCTTGTCCGCGGAAGTTTGTTAGAGGGATTTTTCTTAATGATTGTTGGAAGAACAAAGAGATTGTGAGGAGATTTAAGGGTCATGACACAAATATTAAATCAAAAATGAAGAAATGGCCAACTGAATTTTAAAGAAAGTTTCACCTCCCTGTTTGCAGTTTTCTTGCTTATTTACGGAAATGTTGTAGAAAGAGTACACGATGAAATAATTCACTTTGTATTTTTCTTTACAAAGTAACCAATGACTTAAAACAAACACATTCCACAACGAATCACCAACATAAAATAATATGCAATAGAAAAGAAAGACCCAACTAATGTGAAACTAGAAGACACACATGTCCTCTATTAAGGTAGAGTCAAGGTAATGTAGAAAAATTGATTGCCGAACAACCAATTTTTCTTAAATCACCTCAAAATTACCTTATAAACTATACAATTACTTTTTCTGATATTCCAAACCACTTGCCAACTGAAATTTGCTTTTGACAGTATACAGTGCATTTCCTAAAATTGAATGCTCAATCAAGAAATTGAAAATGAAATTGGAAGTAGAAAAAAAATGGAAGGAAGAAAAATACCCAAAAAGTTCTTTGTATCATTATGAACTGAACGAACAAGCCCCAAAAATGATGGGCAGTGGGATTCCCACTCAGATAAACTGCCTCCATGCTCACCAAAACATTCCTAACAAAGGATTCAGCTCCCTATCAACGATTATCACAACCATATCTTTTAAATTCTTCAAAAACAATGCAAT
>NW_022279538.1:0-53931 GCF_000004075.3 Cucumis sativus | reverse complement strand
GCTCAATGTCATGAGGATTATACAAAGAGCAATAGGATGGAGGATCAATAGACGCACCTGGACATCTCAACTAGGTTGACACCCCCTTAGCACCCTCATCACATCCAAAAAGCGACAACACAAGATCAAAACCAAAAGCCACAAATAGAAGGCTTTTTTTGTGTTTGTTTTGCCTTTGGACATTACTCCTTTGTTATGGGTTTTAGCTTGGTTGGATATGATGAGGGTGCTATGGGGTGTCAACCTAGTTGAGATGCCAAGGTGCACCCCCTGATCCATGGTTACATGTTCATTGTATAACTCTCTTGTACTATGAGCTTTTGTCTAATTATTATTATTATTTTAATATTAATAAAGAGGTTGTCTCCTTTTCAAAAAAAAAAAAAAAACAAAAAACAAAACAAAACAAAAGCCACAAATATAAAACCAAGCAAAACGATAAAATAATATGTCCAAAACAAAATCATAAATCATAGGTAGCAGGTCGAGAACAAAGAAGAATAAGCCTTGATTGAGCAAAAAATCCCAACAAATATTGAATGTTTGGAGAAGACGGAACCAACATTTCGATACAAAGACATAGTCAATTCAAAGGTGCTAAATATTTTTCATGTTATCAACACAAATGGGGCAGACATGAGGTGAGAGGACATGGGAGGGAAGTTTTCTTTGAAGTACTAAAGCACAGTTTAATTTTCCAAACAACGTAATCCATATGGGGATATTTATCCAAAGAGTGAGCTAAATAGCCCAATGAGTGATTGTTTTATAAAACATCGTTTTGAAATAATAAGTATTTAACAATTAACTCTTAACATAAATGAAATCAAACTCAAACAACTTATCTCAAACTTTCCCTTTCAGTTGCTATACCTAGAATCGTCGAGACGAAAAACAATAAACTAGGCATAGAAGCCCTATCCCGTGATACGATACTTACGAGATGAAACTCTAGGCATCAATTGTGCCCTATCTCGTTATAACTACAATGAGATGGAAAACTAGGCATTCGTACAGGCTCTCATCCCTTGAGATGGGAAACTAAGCATCTTTAGAAGTCTTCATCTCTTATCTAATACCAATGATGGAAAGCTAGGTATTTACTGAATATCCAAATCAAATGACCTCTATGCACAAGAAAATATCTCCGAAGGGTTGCTATATATCTTAGAATATTTTAGGTATAGACTAAAACATGCTAATATTATTTTCAAGCTTAAACATTTTGAAAACTTAGCACAATCATGATTGCTTATAATTTTCATTAGTAAATTCATCAATAAAAACATGTTTACCAAAATGTTTCTAAATTCATGCTTTGGAAATACTTTATAAGTCAGTATTCTCAAATATTCAAACATCAAAGCATGCTTGAAACATTTGATAGTAAATTCATGTTTAGAAATCAACTTTAAACTCATTTTTGTCATTTATAGAGAGTAGCTTGGACCCTTGGCTTATAAACTTGTTCGATCTCCTTCAGATCTAAAATAATGAAAAATAATGGGAAATAATTCCATTTAATTCCCGTTGATCATAAAAATATCAAAACTTTGCTTAAAATTTCCAAAAACCACAAAAACAGCCCAAAGACATTAGCTTGCGTACAAAATATTGTGGCAGAAGTTGGCAGGTGCGCGTAGGGCTTGCCTTGCCATGTCTCGTTCTAACCTCATGTGCAGCGTGTCACAATCACAACTTTTCAAACACGGAACAGACTATTGTGCGACACTTGTTGTAACTCGATGAACACGTCAGTTGTATGAAATTCGATACGATGTAGCCTCCCTATAGGTTTTAAGAGAAATTGGTTTTATTAAACATGAGAGAGAAAGGAAAGCATTGGAAACATCGTTAAAAAAAACTTTGAAGACTGTCCATTGCAAAGAGAGCTTAAATTGCAAAGAGTACCATTAGTGTCGTTTTTAAGAAAATTGTTTTCTTCTAGATATTATAACTCTCTTTCCTTCTAGGAATAGAAAATGAAGTAGAAGAGAATCATGAGATTCTATTAATTTATAAATAATTAAATTAATATATATTTCAAATCTACTGATTAATTAAACATTAATCAATTAGTTAATAATTAATGAAATCGAATTTAATTAAATAATATTAAACTAAACTATTAATTAATTCTCCAATTAACTAATAACACTAAATTATTTATCTTATATTTAACTTAAATTAAATTTGAATCATATTCAAATATAAGTTTCTCTCAATAATTTTAATATGAATCCAATTCACATTAAATTAATATTTGAACTCATTCAAATATTTTATCTCTCATAAATTAATTTTGAATCATCCCCAAAGTTAAATTTATATAGTAAAGTTTGATAAACTTTATATTATAATGTATCACTATACATTATACTAATTCCCAAGTTAAATTTAAACATTTTAAATTACAACCAATACAAATAAATCTCATTACCCTTTACGAGCTAGGAAAGGGACCTAATGGACCTACAGATCAGAAGCTACAACGATCTAAGATTAATTGGCTAAACTCATTAATCAATATTTGTTAGCTTTGTGTACACTCCACTAAAGACTCACAACTGAACTCTTCTCACTAAAAATATATTTATGTGTCCATGGATATAGACCAATAATAGTAAGTTAGTCCTTCACGAGTGTTTGTAACACCAGTTGGACCAATTTACCGCTTTACCCCTATGTTACCTCTAATCCTTAAAAACCAGTGCTCCTCTAATGAACAACTTGTTTATGGTCCTACTAATAAACAAAAACCCATCTCATGTCATAGAGAGGGTACGAGCCCTTTGTTCAAGTTTTGGAGACACCATTTAAGCTAACATTCATCTACTTACCCTAAAGTAGGAAATGAGTGAATTCCATTTTGTGCAATTATAATCCCAACTCCCCACTCAGTCTTGTCCCCAAAATCACTACTACAAAAACAGGCTCTCTTGACGGTTGTAGTTTTCCTTTCTTGACGTTTTTTCCCAAAAACGTCAAGAAAGATGTGATTTCAAATAAAAAACGTCAAGAATTTTTATGAAAGGCCAATTTTCAACTTTCTTGACGTTTATTAAACGTCAAGTAAGATGTACTTTTTCTTGACGTTTTTTAAACATCAAGAAATATCTAATAATTTTTTGACGTTTTAAAAACGTCAAGAAATTTATAAAAAAATTCTTGACGTTTTTAAAACGTCAAGATAATTCTAAAAAATCATTGATGTTTTTAAAAACTTCAAGAAATTTTAATTTGTTTTTGATGTTTTAAAAACGTCAAGAAATTTCCAAAAAAATTATTGTGTTAATTTCTTTTACAAAACGCAACGTTTCAATTAGATCACTTCCCCTTTTCTTAATTAAACCTAATTCGCCGCGACTTTGTCCCTTCTCCACCCGAAATCAAAAGCGTCGTTCACCTAACCTTCCCTTCGCGTTCATCTGTGCATTCATCTGCGTTCATCGCCGAAAAAGACTTCCCTTCGCGTTCATCAGCGTTCACCTTCATTCATTTGCCTTCATCGTCCGTCACCGTTCGTCTGCTTTGCGTTCCCTTCACCTTCGTTGATTTGCGTCCGTCTGTTCACCGTTTGAAATGTGTAAACACATTCTCTATTCGAAAACGAGTAAACACGTTCACCGTCCTTCTGTCGCATTCCACTTTCGCTAAACCTCTATTCGTTTCCAAATCCTTCATGGTTACTCATTCATTTTCTTCCCTTTCTAAAGGTAATAATTTTCCTTTTTTCCTTTGTGATTAAAATTTGGAATTTAAAATTGGAATGCAAAATTAAAGAAGAGGAAATATGCCTTAGAGAATGGAAGAAAGGTTTTGCATTTTAGGCTTGAAAAGGGGGGATACAAGTTATTATAATTGTAATATATAATATTTTGAACAAGGCTACCAAGCGTGCGAATATGATTCATTGGTTAGTTTAGGGATTGGAAAGAGAAGGATTGTGGAGTTTGTGATAATATTTTGGTACACTGGAGCTGGAAACAGAGAATATTAAAAAACACATACTGTTATACACAATATTATAATAATACGAATCACTAGATTTTCTTCTTCGTTTTCTTTTTCTTCTCCTTGAATTTTTGTTATGGGTATTGTATTGAGTTTTGTGTTTTAGATTGTGAAGTATGGGTAGCTAAACTCTTAATCCTAGGGATAGATGTAGACAAAGTTTATGAATTATTCTTTGTAATGCATCTGATTATCTGCTCTTAATCTTTTCATGTTTTTATGTGAATAATGTTCATAATATCTTAATCACAGATTAATTGTTGATTGGCCATGAACCTTAATCTTTGCATGACTAGAGTGGTTATGAACTTGGAAAGAGCTAATTAAGGATCCTTGAGGAGGTTGTTGAAAGAAGTGGACCTAAAAACTTTTGTTTGTTAATAAAAAGAAAAATGAACAGAGATTCATCTTCGTGAGGGTCTTGATGTTTAATTTAATTTAAATTGTGTATGAATTTTTAATTACGAGCATTTTAATATGTTGCGTTTTAATCCTAGGGATAGATGTAGACAAAGAGCACTATAGCCAAGGTATAGAGTGAGGGAGATAAGGTTTATATGTCTTAGAGAATGGAAAGATGGAATTTGTGCTAAAATCATTAGTGTTCCAAATACAATTATGAATTGGGTATAGTTGCATTCCCCCTTCTGGATTGCATAGCACATAAATATACTCTCATGGATTGCATAGCACATAAATATATATCAAAAACAATAACATAAAACACAAACTTGATTTAGTTTCATTCACACTTGTACACCAACATGTTTCAAAATGATCATATATTAAAAATCATTTTCAAATTTGGTAATATAAAATGGAAGAAGTGAGACCTTGAGGTTTTAACCACCAATACTATCTAACTGATGAGTTTATGATTTTTGTTTCTATTGTGTTTTTCCTTAAGCTTTAACTTGCTTTAGGGGCAAGATGGTGAAGGTCTAGTCCACAACCTTTCCCAAGAATTTAATGATGTTTGGGTTGACCCAATTATTGTTATTGGACACCGTTTTATGGTAATTGGTTGTTATGGTTTTTAAGTGTGTTTTGATATCTTGTGTTAAAAAGTAATTGCAAAAAGTCAGAAAAGTTTGTTAAAGATTAAGTGTTTTTAAGTTTGTCATTCCACTTTAATTCTCACCAGTACTTGCTGAATGGAAGCCTCTTGTCTAAGACAATTCGAGTGGAATAACTCTCGTGACTACCACAACATTTGGGAACTCACCAAATGTAAGACTATTCCTTTATCCTAGCATTTGATCTCTCTCTATAATTTGGTTTGCTATCGTAAGTTTGATTAAAATAAATGCTGATAATTCAACTCCAATGTTCTTATTTTCTTAACTCTCATTCAGTCAGTTAGAATCAGAACTCATTTATTTATCTTGTCTCCATAATTTGGATTCAAAGATTCATCACAATAATCTTCTCAACAACATTCTTGAAAAGGTATTGAATTTTCAACTGTGTGACCTTTATACACAAATTTCTTCAAAGAAATTTACATTCTTTAGAGTTTAGAGCTTTGAATTCTAGTACAACTTATGAAGCTTTTGATACTTGTTAGACTTTTTTGCTTGGTGCGGATAAAACCTTATTTACATTCTTTCTTTCCTGCATGTTCTCTTTTGATATTTGTTAGACTTTTTTGCTTGGTTGTCCTTAGTGTTTTCCTCTTTAGCTGAAATTTCTCTATCTTGAAAAAAATAGAGCTTTAAAATTCAACTTCAACTTTATTTGATACTATCTTAGTCCATACTTATTTTGGTATTTCTTTCCTTTCTCACAAACACATCTAAGAGGTTGCCTTCACAATATGGCCAAATTAACAATATGGCAACCTTTTTCATTGCAAAACATATTAGAGGTTGGTTACTTAGTTAGCCTTATTGGGTAAATAATTGACATTTAGGTACTTTTTAGTTTGTATATTTATAGATGCCAAATCGATATGTGAATTTTAATTGTTGCTTATTTGAAACATTGCAACCATTTGATAAAATGTTGCTATGTGAATCCATCTTAACTTGATATATTATTTTATTTTGGTTTAGGTTGTGGAATCCAAGTTTGTATTTGAAGTCAAATTCATCCAAGATCATTGAGTTTCAAAGCTTCTTTAATTAAGATTTTGTTTCTTGAACTAGAATTGTAGTCTTGTGATTTTTGGAATAGCATAGTTGGATTGGTTTTGTAATTTTGGGATTATCATATTAGGTTGGGGTTGACTGAAGTAGTGTTTTGTATATGACAATATCGAAACAAACATGTAAAGTTTTCGAAATGTTCATACATATATGATTAAATGTTAATATATGTTAAAGTTTTGGAATTGTATTCGTGCATATTTATGAGATTGTTGGGCCACACTACAAGAATTATAGAGACAATACAGGAACAAAAATATAAATAAATTATAATTTAGAAAAAAAATGAAACAAGCTTCATGTTTTTTAAATGTCATAAACAAATACATTCTTGACGGTTTTTCAATGTCATTAACAAGTAAATTCTTGACGTTTTTTAAACGTCATAAACAATTGTGTTCTTGACCGTTTTTAAATGTCATAAATTACATTCTTGATAGTTTTTAAATGTCATGAATACTCATTCACTTGACGATTTTTAACTGTCATGAATATTTGTATACTTGACGTTTATAAACTGTTAAGAATCGCTATTCTTGACGTTTTATTAACCGTCAAGAACTTTGACTTTCTTGACGCTGGCTTCAACGACGGTTTTAAAACCGTCAAGAATAGTGATTCTTGACAGTTTAAAAACGTCAAGAGAGTCTATTTTTGTAGTAGTGAATGATAAGCTTATTGAGTCGGCGATCTAGCCACTCTCACTCGTACAAATCAAAGGACAATCTCTCGCGAACAAGAGTTCATAATACACTCAAGATTAAGACTAAGTTATCTAGGTCATCCTAGTGAAATAGAAACCTAACTAGTTAATGTAGTAACACCAAGTGGTTACTATTTCACGGTCTGGTCTATTGCAATCTCATTGCATAGGATACCTTCACTCGCATGTCAACTACATGAACACATTGGATCATTGTATTTGTATCAAATACAAGGTGAGTCGTATTCATAATGTTACCAGGATAAAGGTACCCAGTCTTATCCCTATACTATAGACCCTTTAAGCTGATCTCGAACATTGATCCTTGTATGTCTCTACATAATATTCAATACTTATTAAACAGTTTAGGATGTTAGTTTATTGGATTTGAGTTATTAAGACAAAACTAATAATATAATCAATAACAATTATTACAATAATAACACTTTATTAACAATGGTCAATGGATTATATTTACAATCTACGAGTTTTAGGACATAAATTCCAACAAACTCCCACTTGGACTAAAACTCTAGTCTCTTTGGGATGTTCATAATAAAGTAATCCTCTAACATTGAAAATGGTAAAATGTACAAGTGTATTACATAGAATGTGTATATACAAATACAATAAACTAGGGCATCCTCATACCCATTACACATCTGCCACTTTTCCTAGATTACCTAATGTACATAACTCGCAGATCTAGACTTTCTAGAAGACCCTTGAACACTTTAGCCATGAGAGTCTTTGTAAATGGATTAGTAATATGCCCCACTATTATCACAATATAGAGTGATGGGGTATGTTCATGTTTGGAACAACTTCCAAATTATGCAAGAACTTCCTCAGCAAAACTGCTTCTTTTGCTGCTTCACAAGTATCAATATACTCAACTTTCATAATAGAGTGTGTAATGACGCGTGGCTCAGGCTGCTTGATCATGCTAGGACATGCTTCCTGCATGTCCGAAGCCTAAATAACCTCTTTCGCTCAAAACACACGCTCATCTCACCTTGTCATCCTGGCAATCAACCCACCCTTGGCCTTGCCTAGAAATATGATTTTTCTACCAGAAACTTAACTCGACTTTGAAGCTTAAATCAATAAGATTCCTTCTACAAACTTACTTAGAATGTCTTCACTAGCTTACCACAAAGTGTCACTAACAAATTCCAAGTATTGAGTTATGTAGCTCCAAAATACTCTAACATTGTTTAGGTTTTTTTTTTTTTTTTTTTTTTCTGAAAATGACCTTTGAGTCTTTCTTCACTTCAATGCCTTTCTTCCTGGTAGCCTTTCTCCTGATACTACACTCAATTTAGGAGATTTTCGAAGTAGAGTTACCCAATTAACACAAGTTGATTGTTAACATAATTCGTCCAAAGTTGTACATATAGTGATCCTTGCATGCTCTTTGGTTGACACTTTTATTATCACCTCTTACGCCTATACTTGCCACTTTCCACCTCATGCAAGACACTTATTTGGCAAAACTTAGGTATCTTGTATGTTGTCCACTTGTACTCTACCGCACATCTTACCTCATATTGCTTAAGTCATCCTTGGACGCATATCCCTTTTTCTATAAGGGTTCTTTAGTAAATTCTTACTGCCAAGAATGCCTAAGACTTTTTTTTCTCGCCTAATCTCCCAAACATCCCTCAATGCCTTCAACAAACCATGCCATCTTGACTAGCATTTGGTTGAATTGCCCCATTGGCCGCATGGCCTATGTCCACATAGCCCACCTCTTTGTTGCATGACATTCCTTATCCACGTTCTAACTTCTTTAGAGTTTCTTGACATTTCCTAGATGCTTAGCTTCCTTGCCTAGCGCATACCCTTGGTCATATAGCCTTGTCTTATAGAGGTTGTCTTGACACCTTTCGGCCATACCACATCTCAACCTTTGGCCACCCAACATGTCTCTTTAGAGGTTCGCTTGACACTTTTGGCCGCCTAGAGTATGCAACATGCCCTAGCTAACACTTAGCCAATTTTCGAACACCCTTTAGGCCTTTCTTTGTTACGATGACACTTTTCTTTTGTCATCTTAAAAATATTAACACATCTTCCATAACACTTCAACTAAACTATCCAATCTTAAACCATCTTTCTCCTAACATCAACCCCTAATGTCCTATTGAGTTATTTAGATGAATTAAGGATTATTGGGTATCGGGGTTTACACGCGAGATGTAAGTCTTCCTCCTTGGAATTACGTATAGTAGTGTGCGGAGGGAGAGGAATGTGATGCAGTTCTTCCTCCTCAACCCTAAGGAATTCGTCTTCGCTAACAATGCCCTTTTTATCGGGTAAGGGCTTGTTCGGTCAGGTCGTGAGGTGAAGGATGTTGTTATAATGATGAGGTATTTGGTGGTGAGAGGATAATATTAAAGGTTTTGAGGTGTCTTCTTCTTCTCTGCCATTCCATTCTTCTCCCTTAGCTTTATTAAAGGTTTTGAGGTGTCTCTGTTCTTCTTTATTTTGATGGAGTGTTATGGTTTGGTTGAGATTCGCCTGAGAACATGCATAAGGGGTGATTGGAGAAAAGCTAAAAGCTTAGGAACCGTCGGAGGAAGGGCAGATCATTAATTGTATGTTACGCCTTCCTCTGACGTGGTGGCAGCAACGTTGAGAATAGATTTAGGGATTCCCGACGTATCATTAATCGCGTGGGAATATGTTTAGGGATTTCTGACGTTTAACAAATCAGGTCAAGAATAGGGTGCTATTCCCGACGTTTTCGTTGTGCGTCAGGAGTTCTCTGTCTTTTTTAACTCCATTCTTTACATAAAAAAAACATAAAGAGAAAGAAAATGAGAGAGAGAGAGGGAGACCGAGAGGAAGATTGAGAAGAAGAGGGCATTGTCATCTCCATTGCCGTCCCTGTTGTCGTCCTGTCGTCGTCGCCATCGGTAAGTGGTTTAGTTTAGATATTGTTTTGTTTTAGTTAATTAGTTTTAGTATTTAGATTTCAAATTTGTTTTAGGTGTTAGATTTTAGATTTCAAATTAGTTTTAGTATTTAGATTTTGAATTAGTTGTAAGTTTTAGTATTGAAATTTAATTTCAAGTGTTGTTAGAATTTTAAATTAGTTGTAGGTTTTAGAAATTTGAATTTGAAGTGTTGAAGTTGAGATTGAAGTGTTAAAGTTGAGGTTGAAGTGTTGAAGTTGAGTTTGAATTTAAAATTTTCAATTTGAATTTAGGAATTAATTGAAGTTATTTTTTTTAAAAAAATAGAGGATCTCCCGACGCATGGTTCCTAGACATCTCTCGATGCTATATTGACAACATCTTCGACGTTCATACAACGTCGGAAGATGTCTAGAAACTCTCGACGCACAACATTGTGCATCGGGAGAGGAACTCCCGATACATTTTTCCTGACTTGTGTTCCGACGTATATTAGTGCGTCAGAAAAGCCTTTTCTGACGCTTTTTATATATCTCCCAATGATTTTATGCATCGAGAGAGCCCTCATTTCTTGTAGTGTTAGACAAAGAGCTTCAATGTGGTAGAGGGGAAAGGCATGACACCTTTAGGTTTCATCAAAGGGAGGATTGAGGTTCTGATTACGGCGCTAAGGTTAACTGCGCCATCTTCTTCTTAATGCAATAAATCATCATTGTGCACTCTAGTGGGATGGTGTTGTTGTCAACCAGGCAGGCGGTTTCGTTTTCAAGTCTTAGTTCTTAATTCTTAACAACCTTTGAGTATTGATGCTCTACCCCAACCCTCATCCAAAACGATAACTAACACAATGGTTTGGAAGTTTTTGTGAAACATCATCTATACTTTTTCTTTAATGGTCGATGAAAAAAAAGTCAGGAAAATGGTATTTCTGACCATTTTAAGTGTTACCAAAATATCACATTTGGTGTAGTATGGTATTGTTTTGAATATTTTTGTAAAATAGTGGATCAAGAAGTTTTACTAAGATAAAGTTTCATGTTGGACAAGAGGATAGTGGATGGGAATTAAGTTGAATGGTCCACTTTTTTTTTAAATCCTTTAAGGTTTTATGAAAACCTTTCACAATACCTTTTCATAATCATTTTGTAAAAATAATATCAAATCATTTAAATATACCAAAAAATTATTTCATTTCAAATAAACCTTTCTATGCTTAAAAAATCATTTCATTTTGTCAAGGATCCCGAATCGTTCTCTACGCTTGGTCTCATTACCTCGCGTTTAGACTACTGTATCAACAGCATCTGAGAACATACAAATTCGTCTTTGTTGCTCATACCGCTAAGCTTTATACGCTCATTTCAATGCATAAGTCAGCTTCTTATTACCATGTAGTTCGTACACTCCATAGTGGCCTTCACTCTTTATGTGCACACAAAAGTTAGCATCATCTCAAAGAAACATAATATTGAAATCATAGTCATCAAATCAAGCTTTAACATTATAAATAATGCTTGAAAACATAACTTTTCATAGAAATCTTTCTGAAACATTCTCATCTGAATTCTTCTTTCGAATCAGTAAAGAGAAATCGTAATAAAGTTTCTTAACATAAATTCTTTTGACTGAAAAGCACTCACCAAACTTTACTAAAGAAGTCCTTCTCACAACCATCTTTTCGTGTGGCTAAACCAACAACACTTTAGCATTTCAACAAAACTCTCATCATCCCCTCCTTAGTTACCTAAATTCTCCTATTTTATAGATCCCTTATACTAACTTAGTCATGCAAATCCTTAATATTTAACCTAGTCATGCTCAAATCCTTAATCTTACATGTTAACCCATGTCAAATCAGATTTGACATTTTCTTTACAAACCTTGCTCCCCACCTAACCCAAACCGTGAATAAATTCAACCACTTAACATTTCTCGTGAATAACCTTATCGCTTGATTATATTTTTATTATAAGAAACGTTCCACATGAACTAACCAACTTTTACTCGCATAAAACTCTTATCACGAACTTAAACTCCAAGGCTTCCTCGTAGACTTCTTCTCCACGAAATGCTTGATTCTTCTCGCGAAGACCACCCAAAACTCCTAGTCTAACACTCAAAACTTTCATTTCTTAACTTACGCAAAGACTTTTTCGCTTCTTATCGCACAACTTCTTTCGCGAACTACACACTTATCGCAAAAAAGTATACTTAACCGTAAAAGATCTTATCACTTAATCTTTCCATGGATTTATTTGAACACCAACTTCTTAATTCTTAGCCGAATTTTACTTCCTTACTCGAATTAGAAATGGGTCGCACAACTTCCTTCGCAAACTACCCACTGAATCGCAATAACGTATACTTAACCATAAATTTTTTTATCGCTTAATCCTTTTCGTGGATTTATTCAAACGCCAAATTCTTAATACCTAGCCAAATTTACTTCATTACTCAAATTAGAAATGGGTCTCACATTTAGAGCCTATCGCTTCTTTAAGATACATGATCTTACTGATTCAGAGAAATTAACCACAGGCGTTATTAGTTTTGATGATCTGGCATTGGATTGGTACCAAGCACAAGAAGAGTTGGAAGTTTTTAAGAATTGGGCTGACCTGAAAGAACGAATGCTTGTACAGTTTCGATCAATTCGAGAAGGAACTTTGGTTGGAAGATTTTTCTCAATCAAACAGAAAATGAATGTAGAAGACTACCGCAACCGATTTGATCGATATTTAGCTCTAGTAGCATTTCTTCAAACGGTAGTGTTAGAGGAGACTTTGATGATTGGGCTTAGCCCATGAATAAAAATGGAAGTGGAAACTGTGGAACCGATTGGGTTGGCCCAGATGATGAAATTTGCGTTGAAGATTGAGAATAAGGAACTAGTGAGAAAAGAGTGTGGGTTGAGCAGTGCATTTCATGTAAAACTGCAACTCACCCTATCTATTGTGGAAAACAACAATACAATGATGACTAAGGAAGAAACCAGCAATGGAAAGTCTACTGATGAGAGCTATCACCCTGAAGGGAGTTACTGATAGAACTAAGACATGCACAACAGAAAAAGAATCGAAATTCTACCCTAATTGGGCTTAATTAACGAGACTAAACCAAAAAATAAGGTTTTTAGAATACTTACATTTGAAGCTGCGTTTTATTCGAACAACCACTAAGTTTGACTTAGTATCCTCTAGACTCATAATCGAGTTGTGGGACCCGTTGGATGAAAGAACCGGACGAGAGAAATAGATGAAAAAAATGGGCGTGGTAAATTTTCTTTTTTTTTTTTAAGTAAATAAGAAAAAGAAATTCCATTTGGTGTGAAAGCCCAAATTTAATAGGAAAATGAAAGGGAATTCCTTGGAAAGTTGGTTTGTGTGTCATTAAAAGTCAAGGTGGAAAACAAAGTACAACATATGGCTAAATGTGAGAGTAGGCGTGCAAGTATAATAAATACCTACCAAGATGTTTATTAATAACATGTGTTTGATACATAATTACAACACTTTGACCAAACAACCAATGCTTAACTATTTTCAAAACGTCTGGTCATCTCGCTGCAAATCCTTCAACCTTCTTCTCTACTTGGCCTAAACACCTCATCTTGGAAGATGAATTTTTGAAAGAATGTCTAAAAGACTAAGGTTTTATGAAATCCTTTTCGCAATACCTTTTCATAAACATCATTTCGCATAAACAACATCAAATAATTTTATCTCGCATAAACCTTTCTTTATCCTTAACATACTCATAACATAACAATTTCACATAAACACACATTAGTTAACATTCATTCCTTTCACCAAGGATTTTGAATCGTTCTCTACACTTTGATGTAGAACATCTCCCTTCTTGATGTTTCTTGAGTTTTATCCTAGAGGAGTGGTTTGAATTACCATTTTTATAGTTTAGGATTAGTTATTTGAATTACCAATTTTGTATCTTGAGTTAGTTATAACTAACTCAACTCCAAGTTAAACTAACTCAACCCCAAGTTAGTTTAACAACTCTCGTAATCTCCAGCCTATAAAAAAGCTTCTCATTTTCATTAATAAGACATAAAAAAAAAAGAGGCATTATACATAAAGATTTCTAGCTTTGCAATTACTGCATCAATTGGTATCAGAGTGTGATCCTAGCTCACTCTTCCCTAAAAAAACTTGGATCCTACCACTCTTATCCATGGACGCAGAAGCCTCCTTCAACCAAGGCTTGCAGTTGGTAGAACAAGCTATTGAAGAACTTCGAAAAGGGCAGTCGGATATACAGCAATCGTTAGTAGAATTAACAAACCTTTTTACCCGATTTCATGTCCAACCTTTAGAAGAAGCAATTCATCCCCCAAGAAACCAATTGCAGCAAACCAAGAAAGACAAGAAAGACCAAGAAACCCAATTGCAGCAAACCAAGAAAGACAAGAAAGACCAATAAACCCTGTTGTAAACCAAGAACTACTAAGAAATCAACCTATTCACATCCACAATAATCGATTGTATGGAAACAACGTACTTGGAAATTTCTTAAACGATTCTGACTCTTTCGATGAAGACAACTTGCTGAACATTCATCAAGAACCTCAACAAAGGTTTGGACTTCGACCATACTTTCAAGAAGATCAAGAAATACGTATGAAAGTGGATCTCCCTACCTTCAATGGTCGAATGGACGTGGAGAAGTTTCTTGATTGGATCAAGAACGTAGAAATTTTTTTCGACTATGCCAATACACCCGAACACAAGAAGGTTCGATTAGTTGCTCTCAAACTTCAAGGTGGCGCAAGCGCTTGGTGGGATCAATTACAAAACAATAGACGATTATTCGGTAAACAATCTAAAGATTAGCTGAATATCTTATAAAAAGATGTTGCCGTAGGCTTAGTGGTGACAGGTGAGAAAGTAAGCTGTATCTTTTATGACTCTTAAACGTTGAAGTCAATCAATGAGTTCCAAATGCAATATTGGAAGTTTTCTTAAATATTTTGATGCTTTTGCATGTTGTGAAAGAACTTGGTTAGATGTGAGAAAGGGGTTTATGAGATTAGTTACTTACTATTCCCTTTTTCACTGTCATTGCTACTCCGTAGACATGCTATGGGCTCGTGTTTCTGTAGAATATAATTCAGATGCTCTTTCTCTAGAATATAATTTATGTGCTTTCTCTACAAATTTGAAGTAATTTCTACTGCTTTTGCTAATATTCTCTAAAGCTTATTCAAAATGTAGTTGTTTAATGACTGTTCAGATTTAAAATATATTATAGAGTTAAATTTAACACAGTTAATCAGCTTAAGCATTTGACTCTGGTGTTCTTAAGATATAAATTCAAATCCCTATAATTTTATCATGTTGATCTTTTCAATCTTCTCACATACCGTCTTCATTTCATAATCTTGCCTACTAGCTGTGTATCATCAATGAAATTACCATAGGAGTCCACATGTGGTAATTATGGATCTAGCACGATATACTGCGTATCATGTTGTTGGAGATCAGTTTAAATGATTAACCAGTCTATTGGTGGTTTGAGTCTTTTCTTTTGAATCTATAGGTTGTTCAATGGTCTAATATTAACTGTGTTTAGATTTATGGTAATTTTCATTCTTTTACAGCCTTAATAACCAAGAAAAGGTGTGCTTTGATAATCTTTTCTTTCTCTTCAGCATGTTGGTAATGTAGAAAGATTACATGTATACTATGCCCATGGACTAGATAGCCCAACCTTTGTTCGCCGGTGTTATTGGCTCCTAGATAAGTATGTTATGGTTGAAAGAAAATTGTTAAATTGCTTGCTACCAGTTGTTTCAGTGGGGTCTATCCCCATCATGCCACAAGCAAAGAAAAATGAAATTAGACAGTGGCAGTATATCGTGTTCTACTTATATAATTTATGACTTTCTTCTGCTTTTTGTTCAGGACCTTTGAACACATTGTCCTTGTTCATTACCGTGAAACACAAGAGGTTAGGTTCAACACAATGCATCTGCAGTTACTAAAATATTATCTTGAGACAAACTTTTATCATTTGGACTACTACATCTATTTAAGATTTGCTGATTTTTCCTCCATGGTTGCAATATTAGAACTTCATCCAAAATAATGTTGTCATGTGTGTCTTTAAATTTTTACTGGCAGTCTGGCACCATATAGATCTAGTAGTTGTGCATGCATGTCTTCCTCTCTATCCTCCATTGAAAAACTCGATAATTATCTATTTGTGTTTTATTTTGATGATTTAATCCAACATTTATTATGGATAAAGTCAGCCATAAAATACATATGTTTACTACTGCTCTTTGTACATTTTAAATACTAGATTTCTTGATGATTGTTGTCTTTAAGTTGCTCTTAATGTTGTTGCATATCGAGAAATGCACTGTAATTTCTGTACCAATTTTATCACTGCTTTTAACTAAATCTTCAAAAATCAAGGCACCACCTGGATGTAGAGTGCTATATGGTGATTCAAGTGTTGAGAGTTCTCTTTCTTCTGCTATCCATAAATTTATGGAATGGAAAGGCAATGATCATGACACTATTTTTTGTCAGATAAACACAGGTTTCATATGCTTCAACTCTGTGGTGCTTCACAGCACACGGATAAAACTTCCAAACATTCTGCACCCAATATTACCATAATGCATTTGGACACTTCATTAACAACTTCTTACAATTAGCCTTTCTATATTGAAAATAATTCGTTGTCTTAACTTCATGTTGCTGCTAGTTTCAAAATTTTGCATCCACATCGTTGAACTCAAATTCTGGTTCTGTCTCTAACCCATCAACTCCGTGGCTTTTATCGGAGGAACTTGATTCCAAGGCTACTCATGTTTATTCTCTTGGTGAAAATGAATTGTTAGGTGATACTGGCCGAACCTGTCAAAAATAAATGAGTCATAGTTTGTTTGATCATTCATTTTCTAATCTTTCTTCTTTATATTTAATTAGTTGTTTAATTTCTTAAAAAAGAATTCTGGTTTATTTATAGTATATTTGGTAGTATGCATGCCTCAGCTCCTTTAATGCATGTCTCTTACAGTATATTTGGTAGTCTTTTATAATGTTACACCCTTTTTTTTAATTCCTAAAACCTTTTAACTTTCCAAATTTTCATTCATTCTTTTAGAAAATTATTTTCATTATTTTTTTATGGTTACAAAACCATCCATTAACTACATTAATTAGACAATTCACTCCAATAATAAATAAATAACTTTTTTGGATCTAAGGTCTTTTCTCATTCTACAAATTTAATTTACTATATAAAGGTTATTATGCTAATTGAAAAATATATTTCTCTCAAGTATGCAATGACAGAAAATTAGGTTATAAATATAAAAAAAATATATTTTTAGGTATTATAATTTTTTTAAAAAAATTATATTTTAAATTTTTAATAAAACCTTGCATTTGGGGATTCACATGTTGTTACTTGTCGAACCAAAAAAGATAAATTCGTGGTGAAAACTCTTTAAAAGCCCAATTCGTGGAAGGAAAAATTGAAGTGTGGCGTTGAGTTATTTTGTTGTTGAAGAAGATCAGTAAAAAACCCACAGCATTAAAACTTCTTTTTGTTTCTTTAAGTATATTTTAGATTGCAACGTATTTTCTATTTGGGTTTAGTTAGGGTTTCTCTTGTTTATTCCAAGATATGCATGGATAGTTCATGTTCGACTATTTGGAAAGAGGGATTTATGTAGCACGGGTATTATATTCTGGTTTTGGAAGTGTCGAGATAAATTAAGGACTTTTTTAATCTTCTTCAAACAAACCTATACGAAGGCGAAGAATAATTTGTGCTTGTATTTTAGTCGGAATAAGAAGAAACATGAAGAGAATGCCCACGAGGAAAATGACCATGAGAAAAAGTTGTGTATTCCTCCATCCATAACTGAGCTCTCTAATGTGTATTCCTCCCTCCATAACTGGCTTACTTTGGACTGTTTGGATAGAAAGAAGAATCCTTCGAAGCCCTAGACTTGTCTCTACCGCATTCGAAAATGCCAAGTTCTCTCTGAGGATCTCTAACTTCTGCCGTGTTCACCGTCCGTCCGTCCGCGTTCACCACGTCTGCGTTCACCGCGTTCACCACGTCCGAGTTTATCTAATATATTTTTCCAAATCTTAAAGAAGAACTTTTGATTTCATTGGAGTTTATCATTAGAGGCATTACTATATTGGCTGCCTCTCAGTGGGCGATAGGTTTTCCAATGGTCATTTGAGACTGGTTGATAATAGCAAAAGTTAGAGCTTGAGAAGAAGGAGCGAAGAAAGTAGTGAAGACAAAAGAAGAAAGAAAGCTGAGTGAAAAACGAAAATTGACAAGGTAGAGATGTGACATGAAAATGATGATGAGAAGTGAAGGAGGCACGACACAATACTGGTACACAATAACAAAGCCTTGATAATTAAAAAAAGGATGGTGCCAAGAAAATTTAAATACAAAAAAAATGAAGGTTCTTGCAAGTGTATTGAGTGAATGGGAGAAAGAAAGGATAAAAAAGGTAGAAAGAGAGAAAGAGAAGTCAAGGGTAGAGATACATAGCTTTGTATATAGAAACTTTATGTTTATACTCCATTATACGTTGTGGAGAATATAACATCCTGATATGTTTGATTCAATTTGAATGATGCAATTATTTATTTTTCTGCAATAATTCTACTTCTAGAACCTAAATTTTGAAAGCCTACTAATTTTTCAGAATTAATTCGAGACCCCACTTTTGCTCCCCTTCCTACCTACGGTTACTTTTTGCTTAAACTTTAAAAGTTGTTTGAAAATTTTTGCTGAAACTTGTAAAATTTGTTTGAAGTTCGTATATCTCTCACATATTGCAAGGTTTCTTAATTATTTTATTGAATTTCCTACATAAATGCATTCAAACATGAGTTGACATAAATGCATTTTGCTATCAAGAGAGTATACCATACATGCATGTGTAGGACTTTTATCCCTTATATTTTATAATTTGTCTTACTACTGTTATTGACTGATATACCAATATACATGTGTAAAGTATTGATCATATAATTAATATTAAATTTATTACATTCACTCATCAATTTAAGTTTTTTAGTCAATGTATGTTCATGATGTACCATGGTCATATCATAATAGAATAGATCCAAGATTATATATGTTCAAACCAACTGGTGATTTAATTATCAAAGATATTATGATTTTGTCCAGTTTTTTTTTCAGTCACTACTAGAAAAATGGATTTTAATCAAGACATTGTGTCGTTGAAAATAAAAGAAAAAAGAGGTGGGATGAGGTACATTGTGTTGTTGAAAATAAAAATATGGATTATTTCTTAAAACAATCATATTGACACAATTTAATTTATTTCAAAACAATTTTTGCGTCATTAATTAACAATTTTTTTGTCATTAAAAAAATTTTCAAATGAAAAAACCTCAAATTTCAAAAAAGTTCGAAGTGGGCTACCGAGTCGTTATGAAGAACCCTTGCCCTCCAATTTTTTGCCACTTGCCGTCGTCGATTCCACACTCCAACCACTGTTGTCGTTGCTCCCACAACAAGCCTTCGCCGTCAAACCCACCAATCTAGCCACTTTCGTCGAATAAATTTATTTAGAAATATAAGTTTTAATGACACTTGAAATCAAGAAAAAGGGATATGAGGGAATAAAATGTGTCGTTAAAAATAAAAATACAAAATTTTTTGTGACACAAATTGAGTTTTCTTGACAAAATTTTCGCATTGTAAATAATGGCATAAATTATGTGTCATTAAAAATTACCCTAATAAAAAATCAATGTTTTCCTTCAATCATACGCTTTTTGATTTAAAACAAATAATTCGAAGCTTTCATCCCACTTGTGAACAATGACCGAAAAAAACCTTACTTCATCCCACATCGTCACTGTCTTTAGCTCTCTCGCAAATGCTCTCTGGCGACGTTCCCCCCTCTCTCGCAAATACTCTTCACGACTTTTCCTCTCTCTCAAAATTAAGCTCTTCGCCCACCGTTTGAAGGAACTCACCAAATTTGCAAGTAATTGAAGAATTTGTGGTCCATGAGATCGATTAAGTCCATTTATGAGTTAGTTTGATTAGATTATGTCACATATACATGTATTACAATTAAGGGACACTTGCGAAAATGGCAAAATAAGTTATAATAATTAAGTCCATAGAACACATACTTTATTATTTGAGAAAGTGACAAAAACAAAGACCAACTGTAACGACCCAACTTTTCTAGGTAAGTCGAGGTCGTTAATTTTTGACAAAAGACTTTGGTTGATACAAAATGAAATGTAAGCCAATTGAAAAACAACTTTAAGTCAGGCCTGATTTTCAAATATTCCAAAAACTTAAAAAAAGTACTATTTACAAATAAAAGTTTGTAAGCTAAGTTTCAATACAACGTCTTAAACCTAAAAAAAACAATAAGCGGAAGCAAAATAACACATTTCCTATGGCAATCACACTTCCTTCCTGCCCCTCGCCGGTTTGCCGCCTTTATTACCTTTGCCTGAAAATTAAACATAAGAAGGGTGAGTATAAAAATACCCAGTAAGAGACCCTCTACTGGTCCCGTCAGGGGAAAAATAAATTGTTAACATTCTATTGGGACACCCTGTACAGTCGCAGTCTTGTGATCCCGTAGGATGCACATTTCAGTCTAACGCCCCGAGGGACGTACATTTCAGTGTAGTGTTCTGCAGAAACACATATCAGTCTAATGCTCCCGAAGGTGCAGAATAATTGGTGATCCCGTGGGACACCTACAAGGCACACATCCCAATAAAAGCTAACAATTTTTCCCCTCAATCCATTCGTACCATCTTTCAGTTACTTCAAAATATAAAGTTCTTTCACTCAACGTTCTAACAGTCAACTTATCTCACTTTAGCCCAATGTCTGTCAGTAACATACTAATACGTCAGTCAATCAAACTATATAGTCATAACGCCTCTCAGTTCACCAGCACACAGTCATACTTTAGTATAACGTACACCCAGTCTAAACGACAATCACAAGTTCACATCCGCATCTCATACAAACACAATCTACAATTGTCGTCCTGTCTACATCCACACACATATATATATATTCCAAGACAATCACAATATGCATTCAACATCAAGTCTACTTCAATCCATGTGTATATATATATTTTCAGTCATCCACAGTATACATTCAACACCGAACCTACATCCATACGTATATATATATTGTCTCAACACATTTACTCAATCAGAGGTGACTAACATTACAATTCAAAAGCATAGGTGAGTCCAGTAGAAAATAAAATCCCTTACCTCACTTTTATGCAAGTTCTTCAATCTACTAAATCCAATGAATCAAATCCTAAACATAATCAATCATAAAATCAACATCTTTCTAAATAGTTTCAACCATTCAAATTACCCCATATGTAAATTCCACAACTTACCCAAGAAGTGGAAAATCAAGTCCACTTCAACCTTTTGGAAAATCAAGGATTCGCTCACTGAATCAAGATGTACCTTCAAGAATTAAGCATTTCGCCAACAATTAAATCCAATGGCAGCATTCAACAAAAACCAAGAAACCAACAAAAACCATAACTTGTTCTTACCCAAATATGAGCCCAATGGTTCACGGCGAGGCAAAAATGACAATCAAGAACGAATCAAGCGGCTGTAAATAGAGCAACACTGAATGCGACTCAACTGGAAAAGAAAATCGGCTTCAAATCGTAACTCCGTCTTACAACGAGCAGAAGAACGTCGACTTGATAGGGGACACGTAATTTAGGAAGAGATCGACTTGGATCCGTGTATGACTTCACGAGATGTATGCGTCGACGGCTTCACGGAGGTGAAGACAGCCGCGGTCGGAGAGTCACGCGACAGTGCAGAAAACAGAGGAGAAAGGAACGGGCGGCGGCTGGGCTTGGCTTCGACGGAGACAGAGATTGCGCAGCAGGGCTTCACGAACGGAGAGGAAAGGAATGGGCACGGCGATGCAGATCTGGACGACTGCTGCAAGGTGACGCGTACGGCACTTCACGAACCGACCGACGGTTGCAGCGACGGATCTGGGTTATGGCGAACTGCAAGGGTGAAGCACAAGCGACGGCGAGGACCTGGACGGCTCGGCGATGCAGATCTGGATGACGATTTGCTTTCCGAGGGAGGCACGACGGTTGTGAGCGGAGAGGCACGGCGGTTGTGAGCGGATGGGCGCGGCGGTTTCGATCCGAAGGAGAAAAGGAAGACGACCGGAAAGAAGAAGAAGAAACGACCGGCAGCTTGTGTGGCCGACTGGGTGAACGGAGAAGAGAGGGATGTGCGGCTGCTAGGGTACGGGAAGGAGAAAGGGATGGAGGACGCACGGGAGGAAGAAGGAAGGAAAAATTTCTTTTTTCTTTTCTTTTATTTAAATAATAAAAATAAAACTAAAATATAAATAAATATATATATAATAAAATTTCTTTTTCTTTTCTTTTATTTAAACTAAATAATAAAACTAAAAATATAAATAAATATATATATAATTATATTATCACATTTTCAAATCTTCTTTCCCCCCTTCAACATATTTTCTTCAAAACAATAAATCTTGTACAAATCGAAAAAATCTCTTAAAATAAAATACCTTCGAGTTTGGGGCGTTACACCAACTCACACATCAAGAGGTAAAATGTCACAAATGCCCTCGTTATTGATGTACATTTGATACACCTTATACACGTCTGATACACCTAATACCTCTTGATACATTAAGTCCATTTATGAGTTAGTTTGATTAGATTATGTCACATATACATGTATTACAATTAAGGGACACTTGCGAAAATGGCAAAATAAGTTATAATAATTAAGTCCATAGAACACATACTTTATTATTTGAGAAAATGACAAAAACAAAGACCAACTCACACATCAAGAGGTAAAACGTCACAAATGCCCTCGTTATTGAGTACATTTGATACACCTTATACACGTCTGATACACCTAATACCCCTTGATACACTTGATACTTCTTACTGATACACTTGATACACTTGATACATTTGATAGATACAATTCATGCACTCGGTACTCATTGATACACTCGATACTTTTTGATACACACCTGAAACATCTTCATACACATAATACTTCTCGTTCCACATAATACTTCTCGTTCCACATAATACTTCTCGTTACACTTGATTCTTCTTGATACACTTGATACCCTTGAGACCTTGATACACTTGATTAGTTTGATACACTTAAAGACTTCACTTATAAGTTTGATACACTTGATACACCACTAATAAACTTGTTATACTTCATTGGTACACTTAACAAATTCGATATGTTTGACGTACATGCACTACAAGAAATTTACCCTTTGTCGATGACAAATATCGTCAGTAAATCTTCAAAAACTAATCAACTTTTCTTTTGCCAACGAAATTAAGCCTGTCAACACACACCGTTCAGGTTAGGTCTGTCGGAAGATCCTCTATCGATGGCAAAAAATAAACTGTCAGCAAAAATAGGAACTATCGATGAAATTGAACCATCAGTGGGCGTGTTTGTGTGCGCTCGTGTGTGCGCATGTCCACGTGTGCTTGGGTGTGTGTATGCGCACATACATGTGTACGTGAGTAGGTGTGTGCGTGTTTGCGTGTGCATTTGTGTGCGTGCGGTTTGGTGTGCGTGTGCATGTGTGTGTTTGTGTGTGTGTGCCTATGTTCGTGTATGTGCGTGCGTGTATGGGTGCACGCGCGTGCAAGTGTATGTATGTGTGTGTGCGTGTAATTGTGTGTGAATAAGTTGATATTTTTAATGTTGAGTTTCTCCCAATTTTAAAACAATAATTTAATTATCTTGATATTCAAGCCATTAATATTATTGTGAGATAAAGATAGTGAATAAGTTGATATTTTTTAATTTTGAAATTCAGTTAAAGTTATTTTGATACAAAATCTATTGCTGAGATTATCATATTCTGAATAATAATAATTTTGTTATTTTGAAATTCAATTTGGTTATTTTGAAATTCAAATTCAATTAGGTTATTTTGAAATTAGTAAGATTAAATAAAGTTGAAGTCTTGAATCCATTAGTTGAGTCCCGAGATATTAAGAAAAAAGTATGATATGAGTTTATGTATCTTTTTCAGGCAAAAAATAATTAAAAGCTGATAAATGCATAATATAAATTAATTACAATATAAAAACAAGATAATTTTAGTTGGAGAATGTGAATATTTTGGTATTTTATAAAATATTATGCACGTGCAAAAAATGTTATTTGCTAAAATTAACAAAAAAATAGTTTTGCCATTTTTCAAAATGACCCATAAAAATGTTGTTATATCTCTTATGACAGAGTGTATATCTACTGGTTCATATTCGACATGTTTGTTGCTAATAGAATTGGATAAAATCGCATTATATTGAAATAATTACACGAATGACACTTTTAAGCCAATATTGGTAGAAATTATAGTTTAATTAATGTTATTAAGTCAATGAATATGGTTTAAAAGTCCTTCTAAACACAATTAATGTAGTTGTTTTTTAATTTTAACTCATTTATACATCTTTATGCATATGTGCGTGTGTACGTGTGCGCGTGTAGGTAGGTGTGCGTATGTGTATGTGCGGGTGTTCGTGCGAGTGTCCGTGTGCATGTGTGTGTGGGTGTGTGCATGTTTGTATGTGTTTGTGCGTGCGTGTGTGTGCACGGGCTATTGCGTGTGTGCTTGGGTGCGTGGGTGTGCTCGTGCGTGCGTGTTTGTGCGCGTGTGCGTATGTGTTTACGTGTGTGCGTTTGTGCGTACGCGTGTGTGCGTTTGTGCATGTGTGTGTGCTTGTGCGCGTGTGGATAGGTGTGTGTGTGTGCATGCGTGCGTGTAACGACCCAACTTTTCTAAGTAAGTCGAGATCGTTAATTTTTTAAACAAATAAAGACTTTGATTAATATAAAACAAAACGTAAACAAATAAAAAAAAACATCTTCAAGTCATGCCTGATTTTTAAACATTCAAGAAAACATAAAATAGTACTATTTACAACAAACGTTTGTAAACTAAATTTCAATTCATTTTAAACCTCACAAGAACCCATAAGCGGAAGCAAAAACACGTTTCCTATGGCATCACGCTTCCTTCCTGCCCCTCGCCTGTTTGCCGCCTTTATTACCTTTGCCTGAAAATTAAACATAAGAAGGGTGAGTATTTTAAATACTCAGTAAGAGACCCTCTACTGGTCTCGTCAGGGGAAAATAAATTGTTAAAGTTCTATTGGAACACCCTGTACAGTCGCAGTCTGGTGATCCCGTAGGATACACATCTCAGTCTAACGCCCCGAGGGACGTACATATCAGTCTAACGCCCCGAGGGACGAACATATCAGTCTAGTGTTCTGCAGAAACACATATCAGTCAAATGCTCCCGAAGGTGCACAATAAATTGGTGATCCCGTGGGACACCTACAAGGTAAACATCCCAATACAATCTAACAATTTATCCCCTCATTCCATTCAACCCATCTTTCAGTTACTTCAAGTCACAAAGTTCTTTCTTTCAACATCCTAACAGTCAACTTATTTTACTACAGTCATATGTCTGTCAATAATATGCTAATACATCAGTCAATCCACTATACAGTCAATGCACCCCTCAGTTCACCAGCACACAGTCATACTTTAGCGTAATCATACACCCAATCTAAACGAGAATCTCATACAAACACAATCTATAATCTCCGTCCTGTCCACATACACACATTTATATATAGATTCCATGACAATCACGACATACATTCGACGTCAAGTCTACTTCAATTCATATACATTCATATATATTTTCAGTCAGCCCACAGTATACATTCAACACACATACAGTTCACAATCACAATTGAGTCCAGTAGAAAATCCCTTACCTGGATCTTTATGTAAAATTCCTTAGTCGAACTAACTTCAACAAACAAACCCCAAGAGTAAAGAATTGAACTCCAACAAAGCTTAAGGCGTAACTCAAGGACACTAACTCCAAATCACCGATGTCGCCTTCAAGAACAAAGATCAATTCAACCAATTAAACAACATCACATCTTAATGTATTTACAAATGTAAGACCTTATTACCGAACAATCTCATCCTTACCAATATCTTGTAACAAGACTTTGACAATCGACGTTAAATAGAAGTTGCCGCAGGATCTACACAAAAGACATCGTGCAAAACACTTTTGCACTCGAACTGGTCCGCGATTCGTAAATGGGACAGCGGGTATCGACGAAGGCAGAACGGTTCGGACGTTCAACAGCAGTTACGCGCGGACGGGAGTAGCCCGGCAACGTAGCCGACTTCGTGCAATGCGGCGTGACCTGCATCGGCGAGGCTGTTCGTGACTGAGGCGTGCGACTTGCCTCGCGGACGGAGATAGAGACGGCAGAGACGGTTGCAGAACCGTGGCTTCGACAGAGACAGAACCGGCTGAGACGGTTGGGCAGCGGCGAAAGAGCAACGGCGCCGCAGATTTGGACTGGCAGCGGCGCGGTCTTGCTTCGCGGCGGGGCTGCGGACGGAAGAAGAAAATGGAAGGAAAGGATCGGCGGCTGGCTGCGGTTGGCTGCGGCGGGACGGGAAGAAGAAGATAGAGGTGGTGGTTGCGGCGGAAAGAAAAACGGAAGGGAAGGGAGGCGACAGTTTGCGAACGGGAGAGAAGGGGGAAGGGATCGGCGCGCACGCAGAAGAAGAAGGGAGAAAAGAAAAGAAAAAGAAAAAGAAGAAAAGAAAAATAATAAAGAATTTTTTTTAATATTAAAATAATATATATATATATATATATATATATATATATATATATATATATATATATATATATATTTACCTTTTCTTTGGGCATTACATTCTTCCCTCCTTAAGAAACTTTCGTCCTCGAAAGTTCTAATCCTGAAATAACTCTGGATAACGAGTCCTCATCTCTTCTTCTCGCTCCCATGTCGCCTCTTCAATTCGATGATTCTGCCACAAAACCTTTACTAATGGAATGCTTCTATTACGAAGCATCTTTACCTCTCTAGCCAGAATCTCCACAGGTTGTTCTACATAGCTCAAATGGTCATCAATCTCCAAGGGTTCATAGTCCACTACATGAGATGTATCGGCCACATACTTCCTCAACATCGAAACATGGAAAACATTATGAACTGCAGAGAGAGATGGTGGTAATGCCAAGCGATACGCCACAACACCAACCCTCTCTAAGATCTCAAATGGTCCAACAAAACGAGGACTTAACTTTCCTTTCTTCTCAAAACGCATAACACCCTTCATAGGTGCTACCTTCAAGAATACCTTTTCTCCCACATCGAACTTAAGGTCTTTTCGTCGTACATCCGCATAACTCTTCTGTCTACTCTGCGCTGTTTGCATACGTGCTCTAATCTTTTGAATAGCCTCATTAGTAGACCGAACTAATTCAGGTCCCATCAATCTATGTTCACCAACCTCACTCCAACAAACAGGGGTTCTACAACATTTGCCATACAAAGCCTGAAATGGTGCCATACCGATGGTAGCCTGGAAACTGTTGTTATAAGCAAACTCCATCAAATGTAGATGAGAGTCCCAACTACCTGGAAACTCTATAACACAAGCTCGTAGCATATCCTCTAAAACTTGGTTCAAACGTTCAGTTTGACCATCAGTCTGTGGATGAAAGGCTGTACTAAAATCCAATCTCGTACCCATAGCAGTCTGAAGTCCCTTCCAAAACTTGGAAGTAAACCGTGCATCCCTATCAGAAACAATCGATACAGGTACTGCATGCAGTCTCACAATCTCAGTTAAATACAACTCTGCCCACTTACTAGCAGTATAAGTGGATTTTCCTGGTACAAAATGTGCCGATTTCGTAAGCCTGTCTATGACAACCAGAATCACTGTGAAACCCTTCAGGGTCTTAGGCAGCCCTGAAATAAAATCCATCGACACATTCTCCCACTTCCACTCTGGCACACTTAAGGGTTGTAACAAACCTGCTGGTTTCTGTCTAGGTGCCTTAACTTGCTGACATACTAGACACTTACTAACAAATTCCGCCACTTCCCTTTTCATATTCCGCCACCAGTAAAATCGTTTTAAATCCTGATACATTTTCGTGCTACCAGGATGCATTGAAAATGGGGAATTATGGGCTTCATCTAGTAAGTCAATCTTAACTGTACTGTTCGCTGGCACACACAAACGTCTTTCAAACATCAACCCACCATCAGAGGATATGGAGAACTCATCAATCTGCCCTGTTTCAACAAGGCGACGTCTCTCCATCAAATAAGGATCACTACTCTGAGCATCAACAATTTTCTGCCTCAGAGTCGGTTGCACCGTTAATTGAGCCAGCTGTGAGGTGACTCTCCCCACAGACACTGCAATCTCAGCTCTCTCCAAGTCTCGATGCAATGGTACCTGTCTAGTAATGAGTGCTGCCGAATGTGATACTTTTCTACTAAGAGCATCAGCCACCACATTCGCCTTACCAGGATGGTACAATATCTCACAGTCATAATCTTTTACCAACTCGAGCCACCTTCGCTGTCTCATATTCAACTCCTTCTAAGTGAAGAAGTACTTTAGGCTCTTATGGTCAGTAAAGATTTGTATCTTTTCACCGTACAAGTAATGTCTCCATATCTTCAATGCAAAAACCACTGCTGCCAACTCCAAATCATGTGTGGGGTAGTTCTGCTCGTGACTCTTCAACTGACGAGAAGCATAAGCAACCACCTTACCTTTCTGCATCAAAACACAACCTAGTCCTTTCTTGGAAGCATCACTGTAAATCACAAAACTTCCAGATCCATCTTGTACAGTAAGGACCGGTGCAGTAACTAACCTTTGCTTTAAGTTCTGAAAACTGTCCTCGCAAGCTGGACTCCAAACAAACGGAGTTCCCTTCCTTGTCAACTGAGTCAAAGGAGTAGCCAAACGTGAAAAATCCTCCACAAACCTCCGGTAGTACCCTGCTAAACCCAGAAAACTACGAACCTCACTAACTGTAGAGGGTCGAGACCAACTGGTAACCGCTTCTATCTTTGCTGGGTCTACTGAAACTCCCTCACTGGAAACCACATGATCAAGAAAAGCCACCTGCTTCAACCAAAATTCGCACTTAGAGAACTTAGCATACAGTTTATTGACTCGAAGAGTCTCTAACACCTTATGTAAGTGTTCCTCATGTTCGGCTTCAGTCTTGGAATAAACCAAAATATCATCAATGAAGACTATCACAAAAGTGTCCAAGAAATCCTTAAACACCCTGTTCATCAAATCCATAAATACAGCAGGTGCATTAGTCAAACCAAAAGACATTACTATGAATTCATAATGTCCATACCTCGAACGAAAAGCAGTCTTAGGAATATCACGGTCTCTAATCCTCAAATGGTGATAACCTGACCGTAAGTCAATCTTAGAGAACACCGTGGCTCCCTGTAACTGATCGAACAAATCATCGATTATGGGTAAAGGATATCTGTTCTTGACTGTTACTTTATTCAACTCTCTATAGTCAATGCAAAGACGCATCGACCCATCCTTCTTCTTCACAAACAATACTGGTGCACCCCAAAGGTGACACACTAGGTCGAATAAAGCCTTTGTCAAGCAATTCCTGTAACTGTACCTTCAGTTCTTTCAACTCAGCAGGAGCCATCCTATAAGGGGCTCTAGAAATAGGAGTAGTATTTGGCTCCAACTCAATGGCAAAATCAACCTCTCTATGTGGCGGTAGTCCTGGAAGATCTTTTGGAAATACATCTGGGTAGTCTCTTACCACAGGTTCGGAAGTTAAAGAAGTCTCACCTTCCCTAGTATCTACCACACTTGCCAAAATACTCCAAGTACCCTGGTTGAGTAGTTTACTAGCTTTCATAGCTGAGATTACTTTAGGCAGTACTACTGTTCCTACCCCTTGAATTTAAAGCTAGATGCAGTAGGGGGACTGAACACAACTTCCTTACGAGAACAATCAATACTAGCATGATTAGTAGCTAGCCAATCCATACCTAAAATTACATCAAAGTCACGCATATCTAATACCAACAAGGTTACGTCCAGCACACGACCAGCTATCTCAATTTCACATGCTTTAATCTTTTCCTTAGACAACATAATTTCTCCAGACGGTGTAGACACTGACAAAACATAGTCTAAGGGTTCCACCTCTAAGCATGCATGCGTCACAAAAAGCGATGAAATAAATGAATGAGAAGATCCCGAGTCAAACAAGGTCAAGGCAAAATGCCCTAACACTGGTAATGTACCTGTCACTACTGTGCCGGCCTTCTCTGCCTCTGATCTATTAGTGGCAAAGATTGTACCCCGCTGTGGAGGTCTCTCTTCCTGACTGCTCGATCCAGCCCCAGTAGATCTCAAGGGACACCTATCAGCCATGTGTCCCTCTTGCTTGCACTTATAACAGACTCTCGTTCCCATCAAACAACGACCCAGATGGCGTTTCCCACACGTATTACATACTGGCCTCTCTCGAGTAGTGTCTCCTGCCCCGCCAGAACTCTGTTGGAAACTGCGAAAAGGATCGCCTGGTCTCAAGTTCCTCTGAGGAACTCCTACAGTTCTCTACTCTACTTTTCTCTTTTGACCCGACGACGATCCCTTATCAAAGCTCCTTGGTTGTATTTCATCCTTCCCAATGCTCATATCCACTGCCAGACGCAGTGCTTCAACTTGGGTAGTGGGCTTTAGTGCTCGCACAAAGCCCCTAATTTCATCTCTCAATCCCTTGACGAACCTATCAGCTCTAGCCTGCTCATTACTAACAAGCTCAGGGGCAAAACGTGACAGCATATCAAACTCCTGGTCGTACTCCTCGACTGTCATATATCCTTGCTTCAACTCCAAGAATTCCTGGCTTTTGGCGTCTCTAAGGTTAGCCGAGAAAAACTTGGTATAGAAGCAGTCCTTAAACTGATCCCAGGTAATTTGCCTCACATCTCCACCTAGCATGCGCATTGTAGTCCTCCACCAGATAATGCCTCTGTCCCTCAGTAGAAAAGCAGCACACTGAACTCTGTGCTCCTCGGGACATCTCATGTAATTAAATATGGTTTCCATAGAGGACAACCACATTTCAGCTTTAGTAGGATCCTCCAGTGACCCATCAAACGTCTGAGGGTCATACTTCCGAAAGTCCCTCAAATGTTTCGCCTCAGCAGAAAGTTGGTTCGGTAATCCTTGTGCAGGAGGGGCTGCTGATGCAGGGGGAACTACAGGTGCAGGTGGAACCGCAGGTGCCTGCTGGTTTTGAGTTATAGCTGTCATAAGTTCTGTAAACCTCTGCTCCATGTGAGCAGACAGTGCATCAAACTCAACGTGAGTCATGGGTGCAGCAGGAATTCGCTGTTCAGCTTGACCCTCAGTAGGCTGATTACGACCTGCTCCTCTACCTCGGCCTCTACGACCTCCTCTACGTACACCTTCCCTTGGCGGCATAATTCCTATTATCCACCAACAACACTCTTTAACAAAATCTTAATCATAAGCATAAGCAAGTCTTTATCGCCATGCAATCTAGTTTAATTTAGGCAAGGTCATGCAAATAAACCATACATATAAGCATCAAGCATACCTGACGAGAGACGAAGGGTCGCGTTAGCCATAGGAACACAAAAACATAGACTTACATCGTTAGTCAGTCTACAGAACCTAAAACTTAGGCTCTGATACCAACTGTAACGACCCAACTTTTCTAAGTAAGTCGAGATCGTTAATTTTTTTAACAAATAAAGACTTTGATTAATATAAAACAAAACGTAAACAAATAAAAAAAACATCTTCAAGTCAGGCCTGATTTTTAAACATTCAAGAAAACATAAAATAGTACTATTTACAACAAACGTTTGTAAACTAAATTTCAATTCATTTTAAACCTCACAAGAACCCATAAGCGGAAGCAAAAACACGTTTCCTATGGCATCACGCTTCCTTCCTGCCCCTCGCCTGTTTGCCGCCTTTATTACCTTTGCCTGAAAATTAAACATAAGAAGGGTGAGTATTTTAAATACTCAGTAAGAGACCTTCTACTGGTCTGGTCAGGGGAAAATAAATTGTTAAAGTTCTATTGGGACACCCTGTACAGTCGCAGTCTTGTGATCCCGTAGGATACACATCTCAGTCTAACGCCCCGAGGGACGTACATATCACATCTTAATGTATTTACAAATGTAAGACCTTATTACCGAACAATCTCATCCTTACCAATATCTTGTAACAAGACTTTGACAATCGACGTTAAATAGAAGTTGCCGCAGGATCTACACAAAAGACATCGTGCAAAACACTTTTGCACGCGAACTGGTCCGCGATTCGTAAATGGGACAGCGGGTATCGACGAAGGCAGAACGGTTCGGACGTTCAACAGCAGTTACGCGCGGACGGGAGTAGCCTGGCAACGTAGCCGACTTCGTGCGATGCGGCGTGACCTGCGTCGGCGAGGCTGTTCGTGACTGAGGCGTGTGACTTGCCTCGCGGACGGAGATAGAGACGGCGGAGACGGTTGCAGAACCGTGGCTTCGACAGAGATAGAACCGGCTGAGACGGTTGGGCAGCTGCGAAAGAGCAACGGCGCCGCAGATTTGGACTGGCAGCGGCGCGGTCTTGCTTCGCGGCGGGGCTGCGGACGAAAGAAGAAAATGGAAGGAAAGGATCGGCGGCTGGCTGCGGTTGGCTGCGGCGGGACGGGAAGAAGAAGATAGAGGTGGTGGTTGCGACGGAAAGAAAAACGGAAGGGAAGGGAGGCGACGGTTTGCGAACGGGAGAGAAGGGGGAAGGGATCGGCGCGCACGCAGAAGAAGAAGGGAGAAAAGAAAAGAAAAAGAAAAAGAAGAAAAGAAAAATAATAAAGAAATTTTTTGATATTAAAATAATATATATAAAATAAATAAATAATATATATATATATATATATAATATATATATATATTTACCTTTTCTTTGGGCATTACATTCTTCCCTCCTTAATAAACTCAACAGTTAGTGTTTAATTCATTAGTTACCGCTTTATATTGTTTAAAATTGCTTAGATTATAAATAAACAATAATAATTTTTTTTCTTTTCTGTGTAGGGAACAAAAATGAACAACGCCTCAACATCAAGAGTAGTCAGGCAGTGATATTAGCATATATGGCAGAGATGCACATTTGATATTAACTATAAGTAATATAGCAGAAAATATGGAAGGTCATACGCAAACAGAAAAGGGATTGCTAGAAATGATTGAAAATCTTCCGTTGGTAAGCCAACCACTTCCACTTTGTGAGATGCTACCATTAACTACTGTCAAAGGTCTTGCATTAGTTTAATTGGTATGTGTGCCCTAAAGGGATAAAAACTCTTGGCAGTTGAAAAGATTTTACAAAACCATTCATCAATTTTAATTTGAAAATTCCAAAATACCAGTACATTGACAATATTTAGAATCAAAGTTCTAAATAAAGAACTAAATATGCTTTTAAATTAAAAGATACATAGAACTGACTCTTGTTGGCGTCTTTGACCTTCCTATCTTCGAAGATGAGATTGGTTTGTGGAAAACAATTGGAATGAAAAAAAAAAATTAGAGAGAAACTATGTAACACCCCCAATATCAAGGTATTTCTCTCAAGCTAAATTTTTAAAATTTTATTAAGATTTTAAGGAATTTAGTTGTGGTGTGGATTTAGCAGGAAGTGAAGGGGGCTTTTATGAAAAAATATACTAATACTAAAGGTTAAATAATAATAATAGAATTAATGTTATTATTAATTTAAAATATCAATTCTTTATTGATTCACGTGCAACCCCATCTCTTTCTCCTTCACTCTTCCTCTTCCCCGTGCCCACGGCCGCCTGCCAACCTTAGCCTTGGACGTCAGCCGGCCACGCCGTCACCGATCCCTTCGTCTCCGTTGAAGCCGAAGCACCGTTCGTTGTGAGTTCGAACTCTCGGCATCGCGTCTCACCTCTGTTTTCCAGCCAAGCTGTGATTCATTCGCGCGTAGCTCCTTCGACGTTCGCGCCACCACATTCTGCTCCAGGTGACGAGGAGCGTCACCGATTGACCTATCATCTCACCGGCGTTGTTACTTAGTTGAAGCAGCCGTCGACCAGACCTGAGCCCGTCACGTTTGTTGGAGTGTCGTCACGCGGCTCTTCACCTTCCAGCCATGGGTTGTAAGCTGAAGTTTGTTTTTTGTTTGTTGATTAGATCTGATCTATTACACGCGTCGATTCCAGTTATTCGAAGTTGTTGCCCCCATTTTACTCTAATTTTTGGGATTTTTGTGGTAAGTTGTATTGGTGAGTGTGGTGGTTTTACATTGTAATTATCCTTGGGTTGTAGTTTTGGATAATTAGTTAAATTGTTAATTGATTCTTGAAGTTAGCGTTTGAGTTCTTTGGATTCACAAATAAATTATAGATTTGTTGGAGTTCGATTCGCCAATACTTTTATAAGCTAGAATTTACATTGAGGAAATTAAATGAAAGAAAGTATTGTGAAAGTAATTGAGTTCCATATTCTTAGTATTAGGTTTCCTTCGTTCGAGAAATTTAAGTAACATTAAAGTAAGGGGTTTCTATTACTGGACTCTTTGAAAGTTTTGAAATGTGTTGACTGTTTGGATCTCTGGACTTAGTTTGGTTTACCAAATATGTAGAAGTAGATATGATGACAAATGTATATTATGCCAGACTAGTATAGAAGTAGATACGATGGATAATGTATTTGTAAACTGAGAAAGGTGTTATGTATATATATATATTTTGACTGTCTGGTGTGTTGTTATAGTATCAACTGATTTTGTGATAGATTAAATAGATTGAACGTAAGTGTGTTAAGTTGGATTGATGATATGATTGTAACGACCCAACTTTTCTAAGTAAGTCGAGGTCGTTAATTTTTTTTACAAATAAAATACTTTGATTAATATAAAACAAAACGTAAGCTAATTTAAAAACATCTTTAAGTCAAGCCTGAATTTCAAACATTTAAGAAAACATAAAAACAATATTATTTACAATAAACGTTTGTAAGCAAACTTTCAATTCATCTTAAACCTCACAAGAACCCATAAGCGGAAGCAAACAACATATTTCCTATGACAGTCACGCTTCCTTCCTGCCCCTCGCCGGTTTGCCGCTTTTATTACCTTTGCCTGAAAATTAAACATAAGAAGGGTGAGTATTTAAATACTCAGTAAGAGACCCTCTACTGGTCCCGTCAGAGGAAATAAATTGTTAACGTTCTATTGGGACACCCTGTACAGTCGCAGTCTTGTGATCCCGTAGGATACACATCTCAGTCTAACGCCCCGATGGACGTACATATCAGTCTAGTGTTCTGCAGAAACACATATCAGTCTAATGCTCCCGAAGTGTGCACAATAAATTGGTGATCCCGTGGGACACCTACAAGGTACACATCCCAATACAATCTAACAATTTTCCCCTCATTCCATTCAATCCATCTTTCAATTACTTCAAAACACAAAGTTCTTTCTTTCAACGTCCTAACAGTCAACTTATTTTACTTCAGTCATATGTCTGTCAATAATATGCTAATACATCAGTCAATAAAACTATACAGTCAACACACCCCTCAGTTCATCAGCACACAGTCAAGCACACAGTCATACTTTAACGTAACGTACACCCAATCTAAACGAAAATCACAAGTTCACATCTGCATCTCATACAAACACAATCTACAATCTTCGTCCTGTCCAAATACACACACTTATATATATATTCCATGACAATCACGATATACATTCGACGTCAAGTCTACTTCAATTCATATGCATTCATATATATTTTCAGTCAATCCACAGTATACATTTAACACATACAATTCACAGTCATAAGTGAGTCCAGTAGAAAATCCCTTACCTCAATGTTAGGGAAGCTCCTTAATCAACTAACGTCCTCGAAACAATCCTAAGCATAACAATACAAAATTCAATTACTTTCACGATACATATGTCACTTACTTTCCTCAACGTAAGTTCCAACTCACCGATATATTGGCGAACTGAACCTTCAACAATTCACAAACGGGTTGTGAATGTAAGGGAGCCTAACGTTACTCCCAACACCTCAACGCACGAATGTCGAACTCGCAGCAAAAATCCTAAGTGTGGGTCGGTCAGCGGTCGGCCAAAGGGGGCGGCTAGGCTTCACGGATGGAGACCGTCGCGAACAGACCGCGAATCTGAACGGTTACAGTAAATCTGAACGGTTACAGCAAATCTGAACGGTTACAGTAAATCTGAACGGTTACAGCAACTAGTCGGCCGACGTTGATAGCAGGTGGAGCGGCGGTTGTGAGCGAGGAGCGTGGTCGACGGAGACAGAACCGGCGGAGACGGTTGCAGAACCGTGGCTTCGACGGAGACAGAACCGGCGATGGAGACGGCAGATCGAGACGCGCGGCGACTGACTGCTGCAAGGTTGCTTCGCGAACCGGAGATGGAGACGGCAGATCGGGCGTTCGGCTTCAGTAGGGGAGACGCGGCGGTGAGGCTAGGTTTGGACGGAGCGGAGAGGAGAAGAGAAGAAGGAGATGGCCGGCGGGAGATGGTCGGTGGCTTGCTTCGAACGGAAGGAGAAGAGGAATGGAGGTCGGCGGTTGCTGCGAACGGATGGGGGTCGGTCGCTGCGCTGGGCGGAAGAAGAAAAGAGAAAGAGAAATGGAAGAAGAGAAGTCTCGGGGTGGCGGTTGCAGGGCTGCGACGGCGGTTGCTGGGCTGCGAACGAAGAGAAGGGGAAGGGCGCACGGGGAGGAAGGAGAAGAGAGAAAAGAAAAGAAAAAGAAAAGAAAAAGAAAAAAGAAAAGTTATTTTGGTTTATATTTTTTTTATTTTTGGTTTTCTTTAGTAATTGAGACTGTTTTGGGTTTCATGATTGAACGACTTTTATGTTCTTGAACTTTCTTTATTATCGATACTTTTACACTTTCAAAATTTTATTTAAAATAGAGCCCGAATAAAAACTCTTTAATGTTGTTAAAAAATATATTTTTTTAAATTATAAAGTCTTATGGTTAAAGGACGAATCTAGTCTTAAAGTAATAACTTCAGCTTAATTCGAAAAATTAGGTCGTTACAATCTATTTTGCATAAAAGAAATTTTGGTTAAGAAAAGCTGTTTTTCTTCTACATATTTATAACTCTCTTTCTTTCATTGAGTAGGAGACGAGGTAGGAGAAAATCATAGGATTCTATTAACTTAAAAAATATTAAATTAATAGAAGTTTCAAATCAACTAACTAATTAACCATTAATCAATTAGTTAATAATTAATTAAATCATATTTAATTAATATTTCATTTAAATCTTATTGAATGAATATCTCTCCAATACCTTATAGTTTTATATTAATTTAATTAAATCAAATTTAATTAAATAATATTAAACTAAACTATTAATTAATTAATAACTAAATTAAATATTTTATATTTAACTTAAGTTAAATTTGAATCATATTCTAATATAACTTTATCTCATAACTAAATTAAATTTATATAATAAAGTTTCATTAACATATAAACTTTATATTATAATGTATCACTGTATATTATACTAATTATACTAATTTCCAAAATAAATTTGAATATTTCAAATTAGAACCAATATAAATAAATCACATTATCATTTTGTATCATCCAGTACTTTGTATTTAGTCATACTAATTGGATCAACCTAATACATAAAACAAATATAGAAAAATTAAAAAAAAAAAGCATGCACAAATAGAGACAACTAGACATTGATAGCTATCTATCTCTATCTATCTGAAACAAGCAAACATAAATTGTTATATTTCTCTATCGATAGACAAAATAGCAGTCTATTTATATCTACCTGAGATACAAACATTAAAAAAAAAAACCTTACCAATAAAATTCTTGACTTTATTCTAAATGCAACACGTTCTCAGCCCAAGAAGTCAAACAACTCTTCATTGTAAAAGTAGCTTTACTTCTTTCATCAAACCACTTTTGCAATACATCTCTAATTGAACTAAGCATGGTAGCTACAGGTAGTTCTCTAAGATCTTTAAAAACTAAATTTGATGTCATCATTCTATATATGAAACTCATTATACCTGAGATAGATTCAACCAATTTATCAAAGAACCTTGGAATCAACATGTATGATTTAACTATGTCACCTTTTAATATCTTTACTATGTGTTCTTTTGCCCTCCAAGCTTTCTGCTAACTTATATTAACTCCAAGATTTGTACATGCCTTATGCACAATTGCTTTCGGAATGAAACGATCAGTAGACATGAACCTGAACTCATCTATCAAGCAACTGTCAATTACTGTTGAAGAAGCTTGGATATGACAACTAGTATTCAATGAACGGTCATGTTCATAATTCTACTTATCCATCCAATTGAATCTGTTCACATATTAAATCAACTAGAGAATTAAAGCTGACTCGGACATCTACCAAAATTTCAGCAACTAAGTAATTCTCATAAATATTACATCCATTCCATTGACCTCCATAAAAAAACAACAATAGGAAAAGACATTATAATTTGTAAAAAAAAATTAAGTATTTAATTGGGATAGAAAGAAATAGATAGACATAGATATACATTTATTACTGAATAAAAGAATAAAATGTACAAAATGATAATACTAAACACAATGCAAGAATAAGTAAACGATCGTGCAATGAAATAATATACATTAAACGATCCTATTAACTGTGATAAACGACCATTTAACAACGGTAATTGATAATATTGATTAAAATAAATTATCGTGTTGACATGGGTACACGATCATATGATATTGGTGATCGTATTGAATAGTGTAAACAATCGTCTTGTTATCGGTACACGATCGTGTTAATATTTGTAAGTGATTCTATTGATAGTGGTAACTGATCGTGTAATTCCATGTAAATTATCGTAAAAAACTTTAAACTATCGATCTTTATAATGAAGTACATAATTCTTACATTAATACTTAAAATTTGTTGTAACGATCCAACTTTTCTAACTAAGTTGAAGTCATTAATTTGGACAAAGAGACCTTGATTGACACAAATTATAGTAAAATTCACTTGAAATCATACGATCAAAGAAAACAAACTTAAGTTCGGGCCCTATTTCAAATAACCAAAACTTTAAAAGTACTATTTACAAAACAACAGTTCGTAAACTCAGTTCCATCACAAAATTTTTAAACAACCTCATGTACAAAGGAAAAACAAGAAACATAAAGCGAAAGCATTTGAAGAACATTCCCTTATGGCAATCACGTCTCCTTCTTGTCCCTCGTCGGTCTACCTCCTTTGTTACCTTTGCCTGAAATAGTTAAACATGAAAGGATGAGTATAAACATACCCAATAAGAGACCCGCTATTGGTCCCATTAGGGGAAAAAGAAACTGTTAACTTCCTATTGGGGTACCCTGCACAGTCACAGTCTTGTGATCCCGTAGGATACACATAATCAGTCTAACACCTCAAAGGACGCATAAATCAGTCTACTGTTCTGCAGAAACACATATCAGTCTAATGCTCTCGAAGGATGCACATATCAATCTAGTGCTATCGAAGGATGCACATATCAGGTGGTGATCCCGTAGGACACCCGCAAGGTAACTACCCAATAGAAATCTAACAATTTTCCCCTCAATCCATTCTAAACATCTTAACACTCATTCATAGTACAGTCCAGCTACTTCAACATATAATCCTTTCACTTAACACCCTAATAGTCAACCTATCTCACTTGAGCCCAATGTCCGCCAGTAACATATCAATACATCAGTCAATCAAACTATATAGTTATAACACCCCTCAATTCACCAGTACACAGCCCTACTTTAGTATAACCTACACCCAATCTAAACGACAATCACAAGTTCACATCCACATTCCATACAAACACAATCTACAATTGTCGTCCTGTCTACATCCATACATATATATATATTCCCAGACAATCACAATATGCATTCAACATCAAGTCTACATCAATCCATGTATATATATATTTTTTTTCAGTCATTCACAGTATACATTCAACACCAAGTCTACATCCATATGTATATATATCGTTTTGACATCTTTACTCAATCAGAGGTAACTATACAGACAGCACAATTCAAAACTATAGGTGAGTCCAGTAGTAGAGAATCCCTTACCTTATAACCTTACTTAAGCTTCTTTTTCAAACTAAAGTGCAACGAACCGACCTAAACATAATTGAAGAGAAATCAATCACTTCCACAAACAATTTAATCCATTCAATTCACTCTATATGTAAATTCCATAACTTACCCAAATTGTGGAGAATCAAATTCTAACGGAGACGGATCGGTGCAACAAATAACCGAACAATTCAGATCTAAACATACATGGCGTGACAGAACTGGAGTGACTCGGGCTAACGGTTATGCGACGATAGGAAAAAATTTGCTTGACGTTCGGTGTAGGTGGAAGACGGTGGTGAAGTTGATTGGAGAAGGAAAAGAGAAGGAAGAAAAGAGAGATTATGCATACACTGTGAGAAGCACACAAAAAAATTGAAAATAAATTGAAAAGAAGAGAGAGATAAGTCTGAGGGAGAAATATTCATTTCCTTTTCAAAGTGAATTGCAAAGAAATTTTCTCAAATTGAAAAGAAAGGAGAAATATACAAAGTCAGCCACCGCTTCTTCTCCCTTCAGTTTGCAGTTTTCGTCTCCCTCTCTTCTATTATTAAAATAAATAAATAAAATATCACAACCCGACTTAACACAAACTATTTACTCCAACTTTTTAAACTACAAATTTAATTTCTCAACTTTTAAACTATTTTAAACTTACAAATCTACTTTATTCATTTCTTCAGATTTATATCTAACAAATAAAAAAAAATCAAAATTTATAGACACTTAAAACATAAAATTGAAAGACCTATTAAACAATTGAAAGGTTTAAGAGGTAACTAGACAAACTTTAAAAGTTCTAAGGGAAAGAATCTTTTGTTTAACTATTACAGTAATTAATTTTGAAAATATGTTATTTTAAAAAAACTACAAGTGTTTGACAACTCTTTGAAAGCTATTGAAATACTCTCAAATTGTATTTTAAGCAATTTTAATAAAAGAAAGTCTACATAAAAAAATTACCCTTTTTAAAGGAACATTTTTTCTCTAATCACTCCAATGGAACTCAAACACGTACTTCAAGTTAATTCTGGTATCCAAGAATCAGTCTCATCCAACATAAACAAGAACATTCAACTTGATAGAACTTCATTACCTCATTTTTACAATTCCCAAAGTTACTAAATGAAGGACCATTCCTAAAACATACTTACATCCAACTTTCTCCATGAATAAACTTATCGTCTTTTATGTACTGATGAATATAGAGATGGAGCGATCAGAGTTTGTTTATGTACCAAATTAGAGTGAGTTGAGAAAAGAGTGGATTTACACAAGGACGAAATGGCTGGCTGCTGCTTGTTCAAAACTGAAAGTTAGGGTGACCTTGTTTCTCATAGGGACTCAGCAAATTGAGGGGCCTCCAGGTCAACTTCTGGTCTCATTATACATGCCATTAGCCATTCAACGTTGAAAGTCCATATCCCTTTTTGTACGGCCACCAAGGCTTCCTCCACGTCTTCCTCACAAGCCACAAAGATCGTCTTCCATACGTTGTTTACTTTATCTAGCTCATGAATCACCTAAATTTTCAAGCATAATGAATTTGCCAAATGAGAGAAAAAATTATGTATATACTACAAGGAAATTGCAAGAATTCACCCTATCAAAAAATATTAAACAAATTCTTGTTCTAGTCCCTAAAATTTTCCATCTTTTCCCAACTTTCAAAATGATTCCTATGAGATATATTCCAATCACATATAGCAGAAATGACCGATGAGTATTGGATAAATGAATATTAGTTGATAAAATAATTTACAAAATACTAAAATCGTTAGTTGGCTACGTTTTGGAAGCTCGATGATTAAAATGGATGTTTTGAAAGTTCTAAGGCTAAAATGGAATTTAAATCAACATAATAGTAAGTTCAAGATCAAAGACAAGCTAAACAATAAAATGTTGCAAGCAGAAAACAATCTAATCATAATTAGAAACATGAATGTATGTATTTGTAAACCAAATCACAAAAAATAACTCCAAATTTCGATCTAGAGACAATTAAAAACTTGAACAAATTTGATAATTAAAGAAACACGGAGATGGCCATATGACCCCTTGTGCATAGACTTTTTACATTACATGCTCAATTCCTAGGATCAAAACAAACATAAATATTAAAGACTTAAGAAGCACATACACTCTAGTTTGGCTAGTGTATCAATAAACAATATGTATGGAACACTCGGAGAACACGTGTTGAACACTAGTTAGTACAGTAGATGTGTTAGACAACAAGTATTCCAATGCAATAAAGGTCAAGATTGGTCACACACACATATTAAACTCTTGGCTTTGAATAAGTTTTGAGTGAAGGACAAGCTTATTTTTAAGCATATAAATACATAAACTTATTGACTTTGAATTTCTATATAAATATGATACATACTTTTTAAATTATATATATTAAAACTGTGTTCTAGCACTATCCTATATTTTTTAGAAAAAAATGACACGTCACCATGTCTATGATTTATTGACCCATGTCTAGAATTCGTATACGTGCTTGTTTGTTGAGAACTTCACGTCTTCATTAGATGGGAGGATAGCCATATTATAGTGGTTGTATATGTAATATAGAGAACCAAACCTAGTACTCGAGATTTGTACAATAACAGAGAACTTACATTTCCACCGGTTGACTTGACTATCAGGGATAGAGTTTTAGGTGGTGGTTGAGCGTGAGCTGATATGCAAACATCATACCCTTCAAATAAAGCTCAAGAACATGCTTTTGCCCTGAGAACTGCAGCTTTTAGGCTGGCTCGATACTTCGATATGTAGTCATCATCATTTAGTATGTAAGGCAACTCGTCTGCAGATCAATAAGGAATTAATCAATCACAAAAATTAGGTAGGATGAAAAACATAAGTGGAAGAAAATACATTACGCTTTGATACTAGCAAGCCATTCGAACTTACCAACAAATCTGCCTTCCCGTTAGGTTTCCTTTAACCAACTGGAGGAGAAAATCCAAGCTCTGAGTAATTTGCAATTAACTTGCAATTTTAGTAACAAGATATAGTAAAAATTATGAGCAAGAGCACACTGACACACTTGAAGCCACATGGTAATGCATATGCTCGATAATCATTGAGAACATTAACAGGAGAAAATAAAGTTAAGAACAGTAGCTTGAAGAACAAAAAACATTCTACAACATAAAATCTTCAAAAACACATTGCTTAAAATCAAGTTTACTAATATAAAAGGTAAGATATTACGTTCCACTCTCCACACTACTACTGAAGTTCAACATTTCACATGAAAGAAATGAAATACTACTCTCAAATATAACTGAAAAAAGCATAAATGGGTAAAGAAAAAGCATAGAGAAATGCAAAAGAATCCTTGGCTTTGATATATTGAAAGGTAAAGAATATCAACCATAGATGCCCGGGAGAAGAACTCCTACAAATACACACTTAACGCAGATTATCATTCGCTAACATGAGACCTTCTAGAGGAATTCTGTTAGGATACTTCCAAACAAGAACAAGATCTTAATTTATTATAATGAACTATAAGAAAATACAAGATAAAACCAAGTATAAGGCACTTGGAACCTCCCTCTTGAGTACTCTCACCCAAGCCCTAGATCACTCCCCAGAATTCTCCCCTCACTTACCCTCCCTCCATTTATAATAAGATGTAACCACACTTACATAATAACTACTAGTAACTTTCTAAATATCTAATTACCCTTATACCCCTAACCTTATAATAATCTAAGTATCTAACATTACCCGATCCTTCAAAACACCTTGTCCTCAAGGTGTGCTTACAAACATGATCAAGGCCCCTTTCTCTTTTTTTCTCTTTTTAATTGCAAACAATCCCCAGCATTCTGCTCTTCAATGTTGAAAAAGAAATCCTCCCCTTCGGCTTTGAAAAACTCTTGATTCCAATAAGGTCCATTGACTTCAGCCCACAAAGCAGCCCAATGTACTTGAATTTTCCTTTTCCAAAACACATTGTCTTAGTTAACCCTTTGCATATCACCAACAAGTGTTTAATTTTCAAACTCTTCATCTCTAGTGGGCTCGGCCATAATCAAAGTGTTGCGTCAAGACCAAAATCATATTGCCGCCGGTTTCATTCCTAGGACCCACCTACATACACGTTTTTCTTCCCTCCTATTTTTGGAACTCTCCACCCACTTCATCTACAAAATGATGTGCCCCCAATGTTTTATTTAGAATAAGTTGAAGCTCATTTAGAGTAAGTTGAAGCCCACTTGAAATAGTAAAACCCAAGATTGTTACTTTTGTCCTAATCCTCTTTCCTACCAATTTCTACCACGTCATTGTCACCATCATGTGTGCAGCAACTTCTTCCTCGTCACGTGATTCACCCCTATTCCAGACCACCTTCTCGAGCCTCTGTAGACCGGTAACTGTCGGCTTCTTCTTTCTCCATTGCAACCAGCCATTTTGTGTTTCTTTGAGCAACAAATTTTTCTCCACTCGCGTCTTCATTTCGAGCCTCACAGGTAATCCTCGTCGACCTTCCTCTATAGTTTCTTCTTGGTCACTCTTTGCCATCCTCTTCACCTTCGTTGTATAACCGTTGCAATCGCGTTTTCCTCGATTCTTCTATGGATTTAGCAACTTCTTGGAATCCATCGATTTATGGACCTGAAGATTCCAATCCGTTCTAAATAAACACAATCCAGATCAGTGCCACTGAACACAGGCATTTCAACCTTCTTGAATTTGCTATGATCGTTCGAGTTTTCATCCCTTTTAAAGTTGTTTGTTTTACCTTCTACCTTGATTTCCTTCAATGTCTTACCTCCACCTTCGATGATACTCTCAATCGTTGGTCCTTTGCTCGACGATCCTTCCATTCTTCCGGAGATTTTCGAATTATCCTTCTGCTATTCCTTCGATGCATTTAGCAACCGTTCTTGTTTTTCCAACTAGATGACCAGTCTTTCGATGCTTTCTGGCAAGGATAACAAGTTTTATTCAATTGCCAGCAACTTGTGTAACTCCACTTGTATCCCCGAGATTTCCTTATCAGAGGTCTCCAACTTCTCTTCGATCCGTTTTTGTGCTGCTCTATCGTTCTCCCAAGTTAAAACGCTCTGATACCAATTTGTTAAGATACTGTAAATATACGGCAAGTGTATCTTACTTTATTGAATTACCTCAACGAATTACAGTATAGAGAATAAAAAATCACTCACATCTACTTCCTAAAGGCACACTCCAGTGAGGATCACAACAAAGAACAAGAAAAACTAAGAACAAACCGCAACCATGAAAATGACCAAAACAAACAATAAAAAGAACTTGACTTGGACCCTCTACTTCTCCCGAGCACGAAAGACGGCAGCCTCTACTTCTTTGGAATATTTTGTCCCCTTTCTCCCTCCTCTTTCCTCCCTTTTATTTTGCTTTACTAACAAACTAATGGGAAAGATCTCCTCCGATATTTTCTCCTCCTATAATCTCTCCTATATTCTCGTGTGGGTCAATATTACCCTTTTTAATTCTTCTACTGTATTTAAATAATATTGGAGACATATACTTCCTAACAAGAACAAGATCTGAATTTATTATAATGTAACTATAAGAAAATACAAGATAAAACCAAGTATAAAGCACTTGGAACCCTCCCTCTTGAGTACTCTCACCCAAGCCTTATATCACTCCCCAAAATTCTCCCAACTTACCCTCCCTCCATTTATAATAACATGTAACCACCCTAGTTACCACACTTACATAATAACTACTAGTAACCACACTTACACAATAACTACTAGTAACTTCCTAAATATCTAATTACCCTTATACCCCAACCCTATACTAATCTAGGTATCTAACAAATTCCATAACATAATGTATTAGGGGAAGAAGGAAATCGAGGATAAAAACACTAGCTAGCCAACAAATATCTTTCATTAGTGAGCTTGAGCCATTTTACACGTAAAATGGGAAAAGTAAGCCTGAAACCCAAATTAGCCTAATGGTTGTCTTAACAACCACTACCCACCATCACGATAGAAACAACTGAGAAGGAAGAGCATGATACAATCCAACTCAAACATAAGAATTGATTTTGATGTTTAATTAAAAGTAAACAGGCAGTAGAATAAGAAACTATGCCCTTTTAGATCTAGAAGGTTCACAACAATTTCCAGCCTAAGCACAACTACGAGGCAATGGAAGAATAACGACAAAGGCCTTGTGTGCATGGAATCGCTAACTTTTGTGCAAATGAGATGATTATCGGTATTCAAAGGCCAAAAGGATACATAGAAGAGTGTTCGTCTAAGGTTGCAAGACTAACCCTGAAAAGAGAGCAATACAAAAATTTAGAGTTTTCCGCAAATTTCCTGTAATGACATGAGTGCTTGTACTCCCATCAGCAGTGAGAGAACCACCAAGCTCCTCAATCATCTGAATCAGAAAACAACTGCACATTAGAGCAGTCACGGAATAAATAGAACTTTTTATTGTTAGAATCTTAGAATATTTATGAAAAGTTTATGGGAATATTTTTCTTAATTCCTAAATATTTTCCTTTTTTATTCCTCTGTATATTCTATTTATTCTCCCTTGTACCTATTGTATTTTTCATCAAAAAATAATAAGAAGAAAAATATAGTGGTTTTTCTCCTGGTACACAGGTTTCCACATAAAGTTCTGTGTTTATTTGTCTCCCTTTCAATATGGTATCTGAGCAGGTGGTCCAAGAAGGTCTTGTGTTCAAGCCTCGCATTGTCGTTTCCTCCCCAATTAAAATCCGTTTCCAGTTGTTGGGCCTTTCAAATATTTCAAGCCCACAAGTGAGGAGAGTGTTGGTGATATATAATTGAATTTTCTTTCTTTTTTTAAAAAAGGATACGAGTCTCACTATTATTAATATAAAGAAAGAGACAAAGCTCAATGTACATGAGGATTATACAAAGAGCAAAAGGGGAGAGGGAAGATCAACAGGCGCATCCGGGCATCTCAAACTAGGTTGACACCCCCTTAGTGCCCTCAAAACATCCAAAAAGCGACAACACAAAGATCAAAACAAAAAGCCACAAAAACAAAGACAAACAAAATGATAAAAAGAATCTTTCCAAAGCAAAATCATAATCCAAGGCAGCATGCTGAGAACAAAGAAGAATAAGCCTTGATTGGTTGAGCAAAAACTGTTTGAAGCAGAGGGTTGATCCGAAAGTTCTGATCATCACAATATCCTACGTCGAAGATCTTCTTTTGCATTACATTTTCTAAAATTTCCAATCCACTCTGTTAAAGGCCTTTTCAAGGTCTAATTTAATGATCCATCTTTTCTTTTTTCGGATACTATAGACCTCCACAGTTTCTTTTGCTATTAAAATAGGATCCAATATTTGGCACTCTTCCAGAAAGCCACATTGTAATGGAGAAGTATGTTAGGATTCTAACAATAAAACACAAAATATCCTAACCAAATGGCTAAACAGAGGCAGCACTCTGTAATTCTTTATTTATGTAAAAGCCAAAACACATTCAACTGTAGTAGATATGAAAAATAAAGGATGAACAACATAGAAAACTTACCCAGCTCCTTTATACGGGGCTGGATACCCTCAGGCTACAACAACCTTTACTCTCCTTGAAATAACCAAAAAAGACCTAGCCTCCCCTACCCCAACATTACATATTTATACCTCTCTCTCTCATCCCTCCTGGCGGGCCCCACCTGCACGATCCTCTCCCATTATTCTCTCATCATTGGTTGCTAAGGAATTTCCCTTTCTACCGTTCCTTTTATAGGTATAGATAATAGGAGGTCTTACAAAGTAATACTGGCCTGACTTTCTTTAATCTTTCTGCGAGAACCTTTCCAAACAACTTATAAATTAATGTTGAAACAACTTATAAGCCACACTGTAATGACATTCCTTCTCTTGACCGAACTTCAATAATCGACAACTTATATTTATCCACATAATCAGCAAAACTCTTAATCTGCCACTAGCTTCAAACAAAGACCCAGCCAATTCCTTTTAAACTCCATAGTGCCTTTATAATACAACTGGCAATCTCTTCTCTTTTGGTCTCCGGAATCAATGCTCTATCTGGATTAGCTTTCTTCAAAAGATTTTTAATAGCCAATTGTTTCGAATGGCCCATGAATCCTCTAGTGTTCCATGATATAATCTCCATCTTTGCTACCTCTGCCTTATATCAATTCAATTTCACATGCTGCCAAGAAAGGAACCAACTCTTGAGGGGGAAGGATACTTGCTGACCTGCACAAAATTTCTTTTTATGGGGAGGAAAACAATTTAATAAAATCTGGACCGAGAGAGTCAATGTCCTCTTGTTTCTCTGTCTCTGATTGAATTATTTCTTCCTCAACTGGTTCAAATTCTGCACTACTTAAACTGGTGACTGATTCAACTTCCATGAATTCATCTTCTAGGTTCTCAACTTTTTTGAGACAAGAAGTATCTTGCACAAAATTAAAGAATGAACCAAAAAGTTTGGAGGAGGATTGAGAAAATTTATTACTTAAGGAGGAAGGCAGTACTGACCTTTTGCCAACTGAATTTGGAATTTGTATCTTCACACAACTTTCCTCTAATAAATCAGAATTAGCCAAGCTCATCCAAATGTTGCGAAAAGAAGTTCTCCCTTTGGTATAGGTCTTGAGGTGCTCATAAATTTTTTGGCATGTATTGGAATAGCTTTCATTGCAGAGGATATTTTAGTCTTGGGAGAGGCTGGTAATTTTGGTTGAGAACTGAAAACAGGAGATGGCCAGCAAGTGAAGTTCCTTGATGGAGGAGAGGACTCTGATTCTTCCTCCAATTCGTCAGAATACCAAAAGCCATTGGTATTCTGATTAATAAAATTCTTGGGGCCTACCATCTGTGTGTCAGATTTTAAAATGTCTGCAGATACATTAAGTTTGAAAAAATCTGGTTGGGGAGGGCTAGGTGAGCTATTTTTTGAGATAATAAAATACCGGCTGGCTGCCTTTTCTACTTTCAAGGTCTGTTTTTCTCTCTTTTCTGTTGAAGTCTTTTCCCCTTCTAAGTACGTGGAGATGCCAGCTATACCCAAATTTGAATTTTGCCTTCTGAAAATTATTTTTTCCGGCGAGGATTCAAGGTCTGAAACTCTTTCCGGTCGAACAAGGTTTTCTTCTTCATCATCCAACTTCCTAAGTGCTTCGAAAGGATTTCTTGAGATGGATGGGGCATTCTGTTTGAGAAAATTCAGGTATCTGGGAGACCATCACTTTGGAGCCCTTCATCTAAAATCACTGAATTTATTCTACATAAATCAATAGGATTGGAAAAATCACTTTGAAATAGATCAGATTGGATTATTACAGGAGCTTCTAAGGGTTCAAAATCCCCAAAATTAAGGGAAAATTTTCCTCAGTTCTCACTCTTTAATTCTATAGTTGCTGGTAAAAATCCGCAAAGATTTTTCCAAACTTTAATTCTTGCTTCAGAGAACTTGATCAGATTGAGTGTTTCTAAGATTATACTTTCTAGTCCACCAAAGTAGCTTAAGCTTAAGGCTATAATTGAATTTTCTTTCAACCACCAGCTTAAACTTTTTGGTGAATCGGTGGTTTAATATTTATATTAATATTTTATAAAAAAGTATACAGCTAATGCCATATAAAATAAATAAAGAAATACTATAAAATCTACATCCATAAAATATGCATGTGAACACATATCAGAAGATGGATATTCGTAAGTTAGAAAGACCGATAACAAAATGTCATAATTAAACAACATCATTAATATTATGGGTAGTTTCAAGCTTCATTTGTCTATTCTAGGTAGGGATATTGAATAACTCTTAAAAATAATATAAAGATTGAATCCCTAAACTTCATGTGCTTGCTAGTATACAACCTAAAAGTTCAACAGTTAAAGAAACTGATTAATCATTTTTGGCAGGATGTCAGATTCGCCTTTCGAAATCCTACATGAGTAGAGCCAGCCAAATAAGCCAAGCCTCTTAAGGAATATGGAGAAGTTCAATGACTGGGTATGTATATGATAAGCCTTAACCTCAATTTTATTTGTCAATAATGGAGGGAAGGAATCAAAAGCTTCTCTAGCTCTCCCAATTATTCTAAGAAACCTAATACAAGGTATGTCAAAACATACCCTCCCCAAACAATCATAATAGCATTTATATGAAAGCATAAAAGACTCATGGCCCCCTTAACTAGCAACATTCAGACCAACAAATACAGCTTCCCATCCTCCTCTCCTGAATCCTTTCTTGTGCCTACGGGTGTACACCTTCACTACCATGGGCCTATCAATATTTAGAGATCGTAGAGGCTGTATGAGCCAAGGAGCTGGAAGAGTAGGATTAGGGAAGTGTGGAGTTTTCCGCTCTTTGTTTGGCCAAAAGTGTTTGTGGACTCCCGACAAGAAAATTTCAATTTTATGCCTTATTGACTTCGTATGTCCTAGGCCCTAAGAGTTCAAAACTTTCTAGATTTCACAACTTCTTGGACCACTCCTTGTGCCAAACACCCCTTTAAAGAATACTAAGCCAAGGATATAAAACTTCAATACCATCAATAGAAAATCTCATAAAAGAAACATGAATGATGAATATTTTAGAAGACTATAAATTGGTACCGTACCTTCATGAGCTGAGTTTTCTTAGTTTCGTCTGCAATGTTCATCAGCATAATTTTAAATGATTTTCCTAATGTGTTCTCTTCAGAATTGAGGTCCTCTGATGCCACATTTACACTTCCAAATTCTTGACAGAAATTTTGTGTACACTGATTGGTTGGATTTTTAGGATAAATACTTGATAAAATCTCATGCTTTGAATTGGCTAAAGAGCATCCTGGAGAGCAGGTATCGTATACATCACTTTTAGGATCAAGATTTTTGTTAGAGTGGGAATGGAAATGGTCCAGATTGACTCCTTTTACTTTCTTTGACTTCAGGGAAGAAAGTGATGCTTCCCAAACTCTCTTTGCGCTATGTTTAGAGCAAGAACAATGTGTCTCATCCAAATTACCAAGAGTATTGGATAATTTTGCAATACTAGCTGTCGTGTTGTTCTCTATTTCTGCAAAAGAAACCAGACCGTTGCTGTCATGCACTGCATCCTGGTTTAAATAAACCGTTATGAGATAATTAAGCAACATATGGAGAATAATTTAAATTGTACTATCTTGTGGAACAAAACCTGAATTACACATACCCTGAATTTCATTTTCTTCTCCAAGGGGCACTAAAGTTACAAACTCGTCATGTTGAAAATTCAAATTTTGAATGGTATGCTGATCAGTTGCATTTGAAACGTTGCAACCTCGATTGGCAACACTGATTCTTGCAGCATACGGGGCTTCAGGCTTTAATAGAGAAAGTAACTTTGGAAAGTTAGTCGAACACATTGAAATTCCCTGAATGTGCGAAATCCATGGATTTTATTACACATCCCAAAGGTGAACGACTTTGAGGCATCTTGGTTATAATCAATTGGTTCTCGAAGTACGCCACCTTCATCCCCACTACAAAACTATGTTCTGTCGAGCTGATAGCACACTTGTTCTTTAAGAACGTCTTGAAGTTATGGAGAGTTCCATCAAGCATTGTGAGTGACAGGGATGGTAGATTCATTGGTACTCTCTGGACCGAACTATTCGCCTTCTTGGGGACACGCCTAAATATATCCTTAAGCTGCCATCCTCAGACGAATGGCCAAACTGAAGGATTCAATTGTATGCTTAAGGAATATCTACGACATTTTGTTGATTCTGGACAAAAGAATTGGGCCTAGTTGATGGATGTGGCTCAATTTTGTTTTAATGCACAAACTAGTCTATCCACAAGAACGAGTCCTTTCGAAATCTTGAGTGGAAGACAACCTATACTGCCTCATATTGTTGATCATCCTTATGCCGGAAAAAATCCTCAAGCTCATAACTTTACGAAAAAGTGGGAGAAGACTACGAACATCGCTCGAGCATACTAAGAGAAAGTCTCGAAGCGTATGATAAGAAGCATCATCCTCTCAAGTTTTGAGCGGAAGACCAACTCTTCATAGAGTTTAAAGCAAAGCAAATTTGATTTAGAGGACATCAACATCAGCATCTCACCAGAAAATACGAAGGGCCTGTTGAAGTTCTGAAGAAAATTGGAAATGCATCCTATAGGGTATCGTTGCCTGCATGGATAAAAAATCATCTAGTAGCTCATGTGAGCAACTTGAAACCTTACCATCAAGATCCAGATGACCAGTAGTGCAACAATGGTGTATGGTCATCTAGTGACCTAAAGCAGAAAGACGATAAAGAAATGGAAGAAATCCTTCCTAAGAGAGTGAGGAAGGGTATACCCATGAAGAAGATACATGAATTCCTACTGAAGTGAAAGAACCTCCATGTGGAAGAAACACGTTAGGAATGTGCTGAAGACCTTGGAGCGTGAAAGAAGAAGATCGAGGAATTCTAGCTTCGCCAGTCGACAGGGACGTCAATTGTTTAAGTGGGGGAGAATGTAACAAGCATGCTTGTCCAAGGCGCTGTTTACTTATGGCCGCATGCCCAAACACCCCCAATTTACATTGTTTTTATGTTTTGTATTTAGTTTTACTTTTTGCTTTCCTTTTTATGTCATAAACCTTGGGTGTGACTTGGCTTTTTCTTATGCAAGCCTACCAGAACTAAAAAAGTCTAAAATGTACTATAGATGGGACATAGTAGTTGAATTCCTGCCCAAGCCTTGTTGCACTCTTCGCAATCAAAGTTTTTCTTTGCAATTGACAGTCTTCAATGCTTGCTTTAACGATATTTTCATTGAATTTCTTTCTCCTCACGTTTTATAAAACATTTTCTTAAGAACGTGAAGAGAGGCTACATCGTATCATGTGTTTGTCCGTGGTTTCTGGATTTTGATCAGCTAACTTGTTGTCTACGTAAAACAAGTGCAACATAATCGCTCCTCTCGTGTTTGAAAGCTCGCGATTGTGACACAAGAAATGCACTAGCCAAGAATGCACACGAGGAGGGCTACACGAAATGCCAAGCACGCAACCATGTGAGGTTCACAATGTGCTTGTGTGTGAGGTTAGCACGCGGGCATGCCCAACACGCGTGAAAAGCCTCTTGTGAGATTCACACACAGTAGCCAGCGCCCAACCAAGGCCCTACTACCCACCCATTCGTGCCAGGCAGTGTCATATTGCGTGTTGAGCTATTTTTGGTAATTTTTTGTGTTTTTTAAGTATACTTTTGATATTTTATTGGCAAAAGATAATTAATTGTACTATTTTACCATTATTTCAGGACATGAGAAGATCATACAAATTTATAAACCAAGGATTTGAGCTTGTATCTATGAGTGGAAAATGTTTTATTTAAAGTGATTTCAAGCATGTTCTTAAGTCATGATTTATGACGGATTTATGATAAAATGTTTAAGTTATGTTATGAAAAGTCTTTCAAGGGTGTTATTGTTTAAAGGTATTTATTCAAGCATATTGTTTACTCTTCAAAATGCATAATATTCAAAATGTTTTCCCACTTTCTAGGTAGAGATCGTGTCCTCTAAGCCTAACTTGCTACTACCTGTCTACTAAAGGATTTCATTTTGTTATCATATGTGTCCTGTTATTTTGTACTAATGATAAATTAGTCTTTTGTGCTATCAGACTTAGGCTTTTGGGAAGGTTTAATAAGGTTTTGTTCTAGATAAATAAGATTACGTTTTTTCTATGTAAAACTTGTCTAAGGTTGTTAAATGAAAAAGGTTTAGCCCAATTGGTTTTAGTAAAATTTATGTGTTATGTTTCCGCTGTTGTTTAGAGTTTAAAGGTTCAGGCTAAGGGTTAAATGGTGTCGTTCTTGACGTGGGTGCTATCGATTGGCTTCACGCCATATCTCGAGCCACGCAAGTAGGTTCTCGTGGTGGGTGTGATAGCCTAAGTTGGCTTTATTAACGGTTAAAATGT